>NC_056729.1:1797762986-1797872986 GCF_019279795.1 Protopterus annectens | reverse complement strand
CACATTTGGATACATATGTATGGAGTAACAGTTATCTGTATAACAAGTAGAACATGCCAGTTTCATACACTTCAAATAAAAAAGCTAAGTATAACAGCTTTTGAAGATACGTTCTCATGCCCAATATAGGAATGAAGCAGTAAATCAACATAGATATATATATCAATAAATTTAGTTCAATATAGCTATCAATTTGGTATAACAATGTAGTAATAATAGCAAGTGTTTCTTTCGTTAGAAGCAGAAGTGGTGTATAGCCAGTTATAGTGGAGAGGTGAGGACTCAGGTTTTGAAAGGTATAGAGATGGTACATGTGCAGCACCACTGGGTGGAACGGTATTGCCGCAGAGATGTTTTGAAAGTAGATGCATGTGTAATAGTCCTTATTGATAGGAGGAGGGCATTCCACTGATTTGCTGCTGTGAAGGGGTATAGCATCTGGCCTACTGGAAGATTTGTTGTTTCTACTTTCAGGAGAAGTTGGTTCTCTGATCTAAGAGGCCTATTAAGATAGTAGTGACTGAATACAGAAAGCAGTTAACTGTATATTTGTGAGTTAATTAGGGAGTTCAAGCCAGTTCAGTAAGTGTAAGGAGGAACAGTGATGGGAGGAGTATTTAGCATTAGTTACAGACTTGGCTATTTTGTTATGACGGGTCTCACGCTTGGATTTCAGGGAGAACTGGATATTTATAAGTAGAGGGCCACCATATGTGAGAAGAGGTAGGAGAGAGGTAGTAACAAGGGTTTGTTTTGTGGAGTGGCTGAGGAAATATTTATATCTGTAAAGGATGCCAAGTTTTTGATTTTTTTATGCTATTGTGCACATGCAGGTCAAATGTCAGGTTTTCATCTTGCATCACAC
Source organism: Protopterus annectens (assembly GCF_019279795.1). Lineage (NCBI taxonomy): Eukaryota > Metazoa > Chordata > Ceratodontiformes > Protopteridae > Protopterus > Protopterus annectens. The sequence goes on along the minus strand of NC_056729.1, from coordinate 1,797,872,121 downwards.
CTAGTAGATTTGTATGACACACAACCTCCATAACAGTACTGTTTTGAGAGTGAATAGTGAACTTTGCCTTGTTTAGGGGGTGATTTTCTTGGGTCTACCTTATTTACGCGAAAGCGTAAAACCGCAAATACATATGGATTGAATCATATGCATCAAAAGTGCAAGCCGTCAAAAACTGTAAACAGAAATCTCCATAGGTGAAGATTTCCATTTACTTCAATGTAGTCCGATGTCGGAGTTGGTATATTTAAGTAGTGGGGGGTGTGAGGGGTGCCCCCTGCCTACATCTTTTTTTTTTTTCTGTGTATTTTTTTTCTTTAGTAACTTTCAACTGTTTAAGAGTTTAAAGCATATGTGTCGATCTTTATGCATTCAAACTTTTGAACGTTTGAGTGAATGAAGTAGACCCGGTTTTCTTGGGAGTGAATAATATGGCTTTTGTTTTGTTAGGGTTAAGTGCAAGATGGTTATTGGTCATCCAGGTTTCAGTAGTGGTAAAGGCATTTTGGGTAATTTGTCATAGTTCTGGTATGGAGTAAGCTGTGCAGATGATGGCTGAATCATCAGCATATTGTATTACTGAACATTGACTAACTGCAGAGTGAAAGTTGTTAGTGAAAATACTGAAAAGGAATGGCCCTAATATGGAGCCTTGAGGAACCCGGTCGTGTTTAGGAACGGGAAAAGACAGCCCTGCTATTTGGTAGCTTGTTGTCTGTTTGACAGGTAATTAGAGAACCAATTTAGGGCTGAGGGAGAGATGCCTAGCTTAGAGAGCTGTGTAAGAAGCAAGGGGTGGGAAACTATTGAAAGCCTTAGAGAGGTCGGGAAAGAGTCAGGATATAATTTTACCTGCATCTCGAGGCTCAGTTAACTGTGTCCATGTAGGGTATTAGACCTCTTATGGTACTGTGGCATGGTCTGAATCCATGGTGAGTTGGGGAGATTGGAGTTGGTTATGAAGCAGAAAGTTTAGAAGTTGAATATGAATACATTTTTCCAGGATCTTAGAGATAGAGGAGAGAATAGCAATGGGGTGGAAATTAGAGAAGTCTGTGCTGTTGCCATCTTTGTAAAGAGGAAGAATATATGCTTTTTTCCAGATGGTGGGAACATAGGAGTCCTGAATAGTTCTGTTAAGAAGAATGCTTATGGGGCAAGCAACAGATTTGTCTGTCATTTAAAGGTATTTGGAGGTTATGTTGTTGGGAACATTAGTGCAAGGTTTGAGTTTGAGAATCGATTTAATGTAGCAGTAGGTATAGGAGAGAATGAAAAGCTGGGTGGGCTGTGGGTAAAGTTGTTCAGTGAATTTTTCAGATTGTTCAGAAAATTTATAGCTGCAGGGTTAGGAGTATAGTTAGGCTGAGGAAAGGAAGCAGTGACATTAGATATGGTATTGATAAAATATGAGTTGAAAAGGGTGGCTGTTTCAGTAGGAGTTTTGCCTGGATTTAGACAGGGATTATTTTTTGAGCCTGGGTTTAATAAGGATGTAATAGAATTCCAGAATTCTTTGGGTTTTGTTTATGGTTCTTTTGAAAGTTTAGATAGTGTTCTTTTTTGTATTTAATGACTAGACGTTTTACTTGATTATGGAGTTCCCTAAATTGTAGGAGATTGGAGGGTTTTTTGTTTTTTTGCCGTATTTTTCAGGATTTATCCCTAGCAGCCATGACTTGCTTGGTGGTCCTATTGAGCCAAATGGCATGATTAGTTTTTATTTGTTTTTGTCGAAGTGGGGCAATTCTGTTTAGAATGTTGAGAAATATTGTAGTATCGGGCAAGTAATGCTGTTATTGTACTGTAGGGGCGCTCTGGGGAATTAGCAACATGTAGTGTTGGTTCTGTATTCTCTGGTAACTTGCTGTTTCCGGTGTATGTATGGCGATGGCGAAGTTGTGAACATGTAGCATGGGTGCGCACCTGAAGGCTCTTAATAAAGAAAGGCCTTACAACTCCAGAACCGTGTGGTCTCCTTTATTTCCCAAGATATCACATATTGGCGATGAGGATGGGATGCCTCTGAGTCCGCTGCGAGTGAAAACGGCGGGGTGCAGTTAATGTCGGACGATGAAGAGACTGGGCCTGCCGGGGTTATGTCTGGTTCCATGTTGGGGTCACTGGTTGCATACGACTGTCAGACCCAGACCTGGGAGGAGTATTGTGAAGTGTTGGAACATTTTTTTGAAGCAAACCAGATAATGGATGCGGGCTGGAAGCGAGCCATATTGCTGAGCTCGGTGGGCAGCAAGACGTACAGTCTGATGAGGAACTTATTGAGTCCTGATAAACCGGGGGATAAATCGTTCACGGAGTTGACAAGCTTGCTTCAGTCACATTATAACCCGAAGCCGAGTGCAATAGTCCAAAGGTTCAAGTTAAATTCAAGGACTAGAATGGCCAATGAAACGGTAACGGAGTATGTCGCAGTGCTGAGGGAACTGGCGCAACACTGTAATTATGGGGACAGACTGACAGAAATGCTACGAGATAGGCTCGTATGTGGCATTGCCGATGACCGCATACAACGCAGATTGTTAGCGGAGCCTGAGTTGTCGTTTGAAAAGGCCTTGAAGTTGGCACAGGCCATCGAGACGGCGAATAAAGACATTCGTGATTTACAACCAAGAACCATCGAAGGGGTGGGGAGCAGGGGTGCTACCCCACTGCCAGTGCATAAAGTGGTCGGGGAGCATAAAACACCAGGGAAGTCTGGTCAGTATGCCTGTTACAGGTGTGGCGGAGAACATCTGTCAAGGAACTGTCGTTTCTTAAATGAAAAATGTCATGCTTGCGGGAAAAAGGGCCATGTGAAGAAAATGTGCCGATCAATGCCCTCTAGGGATCAGCCGAGAAAGGGGGAGGAAAAGAGCAGTATGATGGACAGAAAGGGAAACCGAAAAATAAAACGGCAGTATGCACACCACATGCATGAAGGTACAAATCAAAACACCAGGGAAGACGCGGAAGTGTTTACTATGTTTGACATGGAAGAGGCAAGGTGGGAAATAGTCGATCCCATCACAACCCAGTTGGACTTAAATGGTAAAATGGTGCAGTTTGAAGTGGATACCGGATGTAGTGTGACGGTTCTGTCCAAGGCTGAGTATGGAAAGTTATGGCTAAAAGAAGCTCAGAAGCTGCGGGACTGTTCAGTGACTTTGAAAACATATACCGGTGAAACAGTTCCCACACTGGGGATGGCCAAAGTAACTGTAAAACATAAAGATAAAGTCAAACAGTTGCCAGTCATGGTGGTAGCAGGTAAGGGACCAAACCTGTTAGGCCGGGCGTGGCTAAAGGAGCTGGAAATGGGTTGTCTACGGCTCCATAAAGTAGAACAGCAGGGGCTGGCCTTGCAAGATGTGCTGGAGAACAATGAAGAAGTGTTCAAAGAGGAACTGGGGACCTGGAGGGGTCCACCAGCAAAGATACACGTTAAAGAAAATGCAACGCCAAGATTTTACAAACCTCGACCCGTACCATACGCAATGAAGAAGAAAGTGGAGACTGAGTTGGAGCGACTCACCAAGCAAGGTATAATTGAACCAGTGAAGTTTTCGGAATGGGCGGCACCAATTGTTCCAGTATTAAAGCCAGATAATACTGTATGCATATGTGGTGACTATAAGCTAACAGTGAACCAAGTTTCGAAACTGGAGCAGTATCCATTACCCAAGGTGGAGGATGTGTTTGAAAAGCGGTCGGGAGGTGAAAAGTTTAGTAAACTGGACCTCAGTCAGGCATATCAACAAGTAGTTCTGGAAGAAGGGTCAAAGGCATATGTCACCCTTAACACACACAAAGGGCTGTTCCAAGTCAATCGTTTACCCTTTGGGGTTTCCTCTAGTCCCGCTATTTTCCAGAGAATAATGGAGGGACTGGTGGCAGGAATTCCGAAGGTGGCTGTGTATCTGGACGACATCCTGTTGACGGGGAGGAACAATGGCGAGCATCTGGAGACTCTGAACGAGGTGCTAAGTCGACTGCGAGAGGCTGGTTTACGGGTGAAACGGAGTAAATGTGCTTTCATGGTAAAGGAAGCCGAGTTCCTGGGTTACAAGGTGGATGCCTCGGGCCTACACCCCCTGCCAGACAAGGTAAAAGCCATCCAAGAGGCACCTGCACCCACAAATGTTACAGAGCTGAAGGCTTATTTAGGCTTACTTAACTATTATAACAGGTTCCTACCAAATCTGTCAACGCTGTTAGCTCCTTTACATAAACTGTTAAGGAAGGAGACCCTGTGGACGTGGCAGAAGGAACAAGACAAAGCGTTTGAACAATCCAAGGAACTAATGCAGTCTTCAGAGGTTTTGGTGCACTACGATAGTCACAAGGACTTAATTTTGTCATGTGATGCCTCACCGTATGGGTTAGGGGCCGTGTTGGCACACCGGATGTCAGATGGACAAGAAAGACCCATTGGGTTCATGTCACGCACCTTAACCCCAGCGGAGTCAAACTATTCCCAGCTCGACAAAGAGGGGTTGGCTGTAATGTTTGGAATTAAGAGGTTCCACAAATACCTCTATGGCCGGAAGTTTACTGTGTGCACCGATCATAAGCCTTTGTTGTCACTGTTCAATGAGATGAAGGCCGTGCCTTAGATGGTTTCGCCCCGAATTCAGAGATGGGCTGTAACATTGAGAGCTTATGAATATGAGATTGTTTATAAGCCTGGGAAACACCATAGCAATGCGGATGCGCTGAGCCGTCTGCTGCTACCGGGGCCTCCCCAGCGAGAGGAAATGGAGGACCGAGTGTTGATGATGGAGGACATCACGTTGGTGTCAGCGAAGGAATTGAGCGAATGGACACAAAAAGACCCGGTGTTGGCTCGAGTGTTTCAATGGGTCCAGCAAGGCTGGACAACACAACAACCTGATCCAGTTTTCAGGCCTAATGAGGTGAGGAAAACAGAGCTGAGTGTGCAAGATGGATGCGTGTTGTGGGGGGCACGAGTGATAATTCCGCCCCCAGGAAGACGTGCACTTTTACAACAGTTGCATCAGGGTCATGTGGGCATCACCCAAATGAAGGCCTTAGCACAAAGTTATTTCTGGTGGCCAAAGTTGGACCACGACATTGAAGTCGCTGTGAAAGAGTGTAAAACCTGTCAGCAGCATCGCAACTTACCTGTGGCGGCACCACTACACCCATGGGAGTGGCCGAGTAGACCTTGGCAGAGACTTCATATAGACTATGTAGGACCTTTTATGGGGGCAATGTTTTTGATAATAATGGATGCTCATTCTAAATGGATGGATGCCTACCCAGTCAAAACACCCACTTCCACCACTACCATTGACTGCCTGAGAAAGAGTTTCAGTAGCCAAGGATTACCCGAGACTATTGTATCAGATAATGCGTCATGTTTCATGAGTGAAGAGTTCAAGGGTTTCCTGGAAAAAAAATGGCATTGTACATGTCACATCAGCACCATACCATGCGGCTTCAAATGGCTGTGCTGAAAGGGCTGTCCAGACCTTTAAAGCGATGATGAAAAAGGCCGGAGACGTAAGTATGGCAGCCAAAGTATCAAGGGTGTTATTCAACTACCGCATTACACCCCAGTCTACCACGGGATTGTCCCCTGCCGAGATGTTGCAAGGACGGAGATTAAGATCCACATTGGATCTGGTGCATCCAAACATCCGAGCTAAGGTAGAGAGGATCCAGTGGAGGCAAAAAGAACATCATGATCGACGACGGAGAGAGAGAAGTTTCCTGGAGGGAGATGCAGTGAAGACGCGAAATTTCAGTTATGGACCTAAATGGATTCCAGGGTTTATTGTCAAGAGCACGGGTCCCCTGTCGTACCAGGTGAGGTTGAATGGAGGTTTAGTGGTGAGGAGACATGTGGACCAGATTCTGCGGAGTGCGCAGGCGAAGGACTCCATGGAACTGCAAGCCCCGGAAATGCCGTTAGTTTCGGGAGAAGGGCTTGCAGCGGCAGGAGGATCTCCGATCTTGGGGGCCGAGAGAGACCGCCGGGACTCGGAAGGAGTGGTTCCCAAGGATCCAATTGTTCCAGGGATGGACACACCGGTACCAGAGGTGGTAACGGTGACACTGGAGTCACCCAGGGTGGTACCATTGCACCGTTCTAAGCGGGCACTGGTTAAACCTAGTTACTTGAAGGACTATCAATGTTACAATTGCATGTCTAGTTTAAAAGAACAACCTAACTCGATTGTAGGGTAACCGTTTAATACTAACCGGGTATTTCGAAATTAAGTGACTAGATGGATTGTTTTTGGCTTGCTCCCTTGTTTTTCTTATGTAAGGAAGCGTATTCAATGCTTAAGAGGGGAGGAATGTAGTATCGGGCAAGTAATGCTGTTATTGTACTGTAGGGGCGCTCTGGGGAATTAGCAACATGTAGTGTTGGTTCTGTATTCTCTGGTAACTTGCTGTTTCCGGTGTATGTATGGCGATGGCGAAGTTGTGAACATGTAGCATGGGTGCGCACCTGAAGGCTCTTAATAAAGAAAGGCCTTACAACTCCAGAACCGTGTGGTCTCCTTTATTTCCCAAGATATCACAAATATTGAGTTGAAGAACTCAACAGCTTCATCAAGGGGAAGGATTTTTAATATTTCCCAATTGACATTTTTTCAAAGTTTCATTGAGGACTTTTGGGTTAAAACCGGTAAGATTTCTTGTTAGTTTATATTGGTGTAGACCTGGCAAAGGAGAGGTTTTACTCAAAATATAGGCAGGTAGGTGGCCACTGATACTGCTGGGTAGGATGCCTGTGGAAGAGATTTTGTTTGGGTCACAGACAAGAATCCACTCAAGGACGGAACTACTGTTGCTATTTCTGTTGGGTCTGGTAGGATTGGTAATAAGCTGAGTAAAGTTAAATAAGTTGATAGTAGTAAATCTAATAGGGTAGAGTAGGGTCTTTGATCTCATGGAATACGATATAGATCTTCTCGTAAGAATCCATAAGAGGTAGAATGTAAAGGTGGGATTTTCTGACTATATTTGCCACATTGTGGTTACAGGACATGGAGTTATTGACCCCAGTACTAAGGTCCCTGACTACTGTGCCTATTTGGAGTGGGATGCTAGCTAAACTGTAAATTGTAATCAAGATGTGATTACCAAACATGGCAATACCGTACTTTGTATATTTAGTTTAAGCCATTTTCTGTACACTGATTTATAGGGATTATTTCTGAATGCAGTTAATTTGTAATGTCTGGAGGGAAGATAACTTTAACACCAATCTTGTAGGCATCTACAAATATAGTTAGCCATAGGCTTGTGCTTACATTATGAAGAACAGGAAAGTACATAACAAAAAGGCGGGGTACCAGCCTTGAATCTTAGGATACTCTGACTTTTTTTCTTACCTTCTGAAATGAAATCTGTCAACTAAATTATGTGGGTTCTATTTCACATCCTATTTTTAATTCATCTAACCATGTAAGGTTCTACCTTGAGGTCTTTTTTGCTTATTTAGAATGCCAGCATGGGGTATAGTGTCAAAGGTCTTGGCCAGAGTCAGATATGCTGTATGGACTGAATGACCAATATACACTGCCTCTGCCACCTTTTTGAAGAAATTTACTTAATTAAGTAGACATGACCTACCTTTAGCAAAATAGAACTGTATTAGGTCTGTTTTATGACCTTTTGGCTATCGTAGTTTATGAAGTCAGAGATAATTTCTATGGACTTGTGACCTAGGTTAGTTAGACTGATGGGTCTGTAGTTCCCAGGGACTGTGGTATGCCCTCCTCCATTTTGAAAGGGCATTGCAACCGATGTTTGCCATAGCTCATGGAAGTATTCTGTGGTTACTCTTACGTAAACGTGCAGGAGGAGTTCGGAGAAGACACGTTTATCGCTATATACCAGGCATCCAGGTAAATTTGGGCCATGGAAGGTTGTTTATAATTCATGACAGTACAGTCAGGACGTGCACTATGATAATCATAGGGCTGTATGGAACTCAATGAATGCTTCTGGAGTAAAGTTAGCACTAAATTTGTCTGCAAGTAAGCCTTATCTTTAGGATCAGTGTGAGTAATGCTATCTAGGATTAGTTCAGGACAATACTGCTTGTTATTTTGCAGTTGTCTAGTGTAATTAAAGAAGGATTTGTAGTTATCCTTGGCTTCTGATGCTAGTTTTAATTCTTATTTATCTAGGACCTTCCTGATGGTTGCTGATCTTTTGATAAGAGTCTTTAATGCTGGTAGCTTTTAATTTGCTATAAGACATTAAAAGTTTTTATACTGAACTTATTTCTAGTTGTGAGCTACAAAAGTGGTTTATGTTAACAAGTTCCATTATATTTGGTTCTGGTGGGGGAATGCTAAATCTATAGACATGTGTAGATGGGAATAAAACTCAGTTGCATAAGTGGCAGCAGAAGATGCACTTGGCCTGGTGGAACTGCAGCTAAACTTAGTGATCTCATTACAGGATTTAAGTAGCTTTGTAAGCTTAAAATTCTTAAATTCAGAATTCTTCACAGCAACAGTTTGCAACTTTAAAAGTGAAGGTTACAAATCTGTGGTCAGATTTCATGAGAGAGGAATATACTATAGGTGAGGTACACTTTACAGTCCGGAATGTTCTGCCCCCCTAGTAGTGTGGTTAACTATTCATTAAAGGGAATTGCCATTTATTATGTCCACAGATCTTTGGGTATATCTAGCTTTTGAGCTGTAGCCACACCAGTTTTTTCTCTGATTATCTGCTGACAACCTTCCCTCAGTCTAAAAGTTCCTTTTGTTCCCTTCACTGGGTATGAGATAACCAATACTGATCATCAGTGAGGCAGTCAAAAAAGGTGGTTTGAAGTTTTTTTCCATCATCACCCAGGCCTAACTAGGCCTGCACATGGTGGTATGCCGAGTGGGGGTATGTAATGCACTGTCTGTGAAGGGAGTCCCCTCACTTTTGCAAGAAGTGTTTCCTCCAATCAATCATACCCCTCCCTCCCTCCACATCATAAGCAGTGCTCTCCAGTCTCCACGCGGGCGGTAGTGTTACCCTATTTAAATCTCGATGCACGCAAACCCTGCAGTTCCCTCGGAGAGGTGAGCAGGCTATGCCTCTTCACCTGCCCTCCCTGCTTGATTCTTCCAGTGCTAAGGCCACTGATAAAAAGGCCAGTCGCCTGGCTCATGGCCATGACCTTATCACTCTGCAGCATGGACTAGGAATAACATAAATTATTTCTGATTAAGTTGTGGTTCAGTGAATACCTTTAGAAAATTTTCCATGGTGTTCTGACAACAAGGATGGTATCATATTACAGCAAGCAAAGGAGTGTAGTATTGATGTGGACCTTCACAAAGTGGACCCAATTTTAATAAAATCTCACCAAGACGACAGTGACATATAGCATATATCATGCACAGAAAATAAAAAAGCTGGGTGCACGAGCCCCAGGATAAAAAAGTGCCCAATTCTGGTAGGCACTCTGGTGCCAGGATGGGAAAAATGACAGTGTAGAATGCTCAAGACATGGAAACATTCCTACAATGGGGTTAGGCCAGGGTCAGGGGCAGGATGACCCCCCCCCCATTGTAGAAGGAAGTAGTAGTCCACAAAAAACACAAAAAGCTGATGGGTCAAAAAAGAGCCATAAAACTGATATAGTGGACTACTGAGGATAAGAAAGAAATCATGTCTTGTTACTGTTATGCAAGAAGCCCAGAATTTCTGGACAGAAGATACACAAAAAGGTTATGAGATAAATTAGAGGAAAGAAAAACTGTTTCACAAGAAAAACTGTCAAAATCTTCAAATGCAAATGTGTGTTCATTAATACAAGAGATTCATGAAAAAACACTATATACCAGGAAAAAGAAGTAACTGAGGAGGTGAAAATTATAAAGAATTATAAAGAACAAAATCGAGAGATTTTTGAAAAGTATAAAAAAGAAATATGATCGCGAGAAAGAAAGAGAGGTCTGATATGGTGCAATATTTATGCAAAGGCAAAAGCCAAATTAATAAATACAAAAAAATCAACTCCAAAGATTTTCAAAGAGAAGTACAGGCAAAGGCACCCAGATATGGAAGATTTCACAATATAAAAAATAAGATCATAAAGGGGGAACATAGAACAGAAGATCAGTAAAGTAGAAGTTAAAAAATTAGAAGCTGAAGTTAATGAATACCTGCAAAATGAAGGATTTAGTGTAGAAAATCTAACACAGGTTATGTCACAGCATGATAGAACCATGGGTCCCCCAAGTAAGGAGGAACTGCAGACAGCTGAAGAAGAAATATGGGAATCGGAAAGAAAAAGAGATTTAGTATGGTGCAATATTTATGCACAGAAGAAAGCAAAACCAATCAATACAAAAAAATCATAGGTTCATAGGTTGGTACTAGGCTATCGGCCCTAGGGCCTATACAAGCCTAGCCATAACAATTCCCTGGCTATTTCTTCCCACACTATTTACTTCCTGGACCCCTGTCTAGCAGGGTGACTGACGTGATCCCCGGGGTGAATTTCCTTTCTCCCATCCATCGTCAAGGTTCCTTTTGAAGAGGGCCAAAGAGGCGCTCTGCTTGACATGTATGGGCAGTCTGTTCCATAGTCTGGGGAGTCTCTGGGTCAGGAACCTATCCCACCAGCATGTTTTGTTTATTGTGATGACAAGGTTTAGATCCCTGGAGCATGTGGCTCTGAGGGATTGGAATTTAAGTGTAGCGTGTCCAACAGCTCTGGGTTTGACATGGCCTTGTATGTTAAGCAGAGATCACCACTGAGTAGACGATATGCGACAGAGTATAGCTGGAAATTTTTAAGGTGGTCAGCATAGGGCATCTGCTTTAGGCCTGTGATTCTTTTAGTGAGGTATTTCTGCGGCCTTTCCAGTTGTTGCAGGTGTCTAGAGAGGTACATACCAAATGGGGAGTTGTATCCTATAATGGGTCTAATGAGAGATGAGTACAGTAGGACAATGACCTCCTTTTTTCCGGATGAAAAGCCCTTAGTGATGAGGTGCGCCACATAGAAGGATTTCCTGACTGTTGTGGTGATGTGGTTATCGAAGGTGAGACCACTGTCCACCTGTGTCCCTAAGTTTCTTATCACACTTTTGGTGTTTAGTGTACTGCCACCTATGTGGTAATTCACGGGTACATGTTTTTTCCCAAAGGGGATAACTATACATTTCTTGGCATTGAGCTTGAGCCCATGGCTCTGGCACCAAGCATCTGTTTCTGTAAGGCTCTTTTGTAGAGTATCCATATCATTTGGAGATTCATTAATGGCTCCCAGTTTGCAGTCATCTGCGAACTTTGTTAGCCAGAGTCCCTTAGTATTGGCCTGTACTTCAGAGAAGTAGATGCCAAACAAGAGTGGTCCCAGGACTGAACCCTGAGGTACTCCACTTGTCACTTGTCTGGAGCTGGATTTGGAGTCAGCTACTTATACAGTGTGGGTTCTGTCAGTAAGCCAGTTGGCAACCCATCAAGTGATGTAGGGATTAATGCCTAGCTTAGTAAGTTTATCTATGATTCCAGAGTGGGGGATGGTGTCAAAGGTCTTGACAAGGTCCAAATATGCTGTGTGGACCACCTTACCCTCGTCCATGGCTCTGGAGACTCATTTAAAGAAGTCAAGAGACAAGATTGGCCCTTTACAAACCCAAACTGGGTGGGGTCCAGTGTTTGAAGGTTGCCAATGTCTTTGTTTATAAGTTCCATGATAATACGTTCCATGGCCTTGCAGATCAGGCTCGTCAGACTGATGGGGTGGTAGTTCCCGGGATTGAAGGTGGATCCCCCCTTGTGGAGTGGGATGACTGTAGCTGTGTGCCACTCAGTGGGCATGAAGCCTGAGATGAGGCTATGATTAAACATTATACTTAGGTGAGGTGCCAGTTCATTTTGTAGTTCATGTAGTACACAGCCCGGGATGTCATCTGGTCCCATGGATGCTGTATTCTTAGCTTTGGAGAGTGCATTTTTTTACCTGTGTAGTCGTTATTACCAGAATTTGGCAATCTTCTGGTATTGAGATGGGCCATTTAGGGGGTGAGAGGGAGGTGAATTTGGCACTGAATCGATCTGCCAGGATATTGGCAATATCCTTGAGATCAGTATATTTAATGCCATTCTGTTATAGCTCAGGACAGATCTGAGCATTGCCATTTAGATTCTTGACATAGTTATAGAATGCCTTGTGGTTGTCTTTGGAATCTTTGGCAATTTTATTTCCGTAACTAGCTTTGGAGGATTTTATGAGGGATCTCAGCTTCTTACTGAGGCTGGTAAGGGATTTTCCTCTTTTCTGCAACAGTTTCTTCCTTTAGTTGTAAAGTTTGTTTATGGCAGGGGACCACCAGATTGGCTTCATTTTTTTGGAGGAGAGCATCTTGGTTCTATTTGGGATGGCACGATTCATGCATGAGTGGATGTGCTTGTACAGTGTCTTAGTGTATGACTCAGCAGTTGAACTTTCAGTTCCCGTCTGCATGGGTGTCATGAAGTTTGTCACTTCTGACTTGAGTAGCATGAAGTTGGCTTTGGAGACGTTTTTTATGGAGGTTTCCTTACTGGGGGGGGGGGTGGGGTGGTGAGATGTGGATGTTAAGGGTGATTAGCTTATGGTCTGACCTGACCAATGAGGGGGTGACCACAGGTGTGGAGCATCGATTTCCCATGTTGGTAATGACCAAGTCTAGGATATTGGAGCCCCTGGTAGGATAATGGATTACTTGATCCAGGGCATTGGAATTTATGAATTCCAAGAACCGTTGGGCAAAGGTGTTGGTACACGAGTAGTTTTCCCCTGTTAATGGCAGGGTAGTTGAAGTTACCCAGTGTTAGGGTGTTTGGTTGTATCTTAATATTTTAGTTGCACCTGGAGAATTTCAGATGCATTATGTTGGGCAACTAGCCTGGTGGTGTGAATATCTTGGTGAATATGGACACTCCTCCACCTTTAGTTTTTCGATCCTGGTTTGGTGGCCGAAAAGTGTGGTAAGAGTTGTAGCCTGGTATTGCAGGGGTGCTCTCTGGAGCCTTGAACCAGGTCTCAGTTACTGCACAGATATCAATGTTCTCCATTTTTAGGAGTGCCTCGAGAGAGTGCATTTTGAGATTTAGACTTATAGCATTGAGTAGCATTATCTTCAGATTTTGCATGCTTGTACCTGTTACAGTGGTGGTTTTGTCCTTTGAACTTTGCCTAAAAAAGGCACTATCGGGGTGGCAAAAAACTTAGCCAGTAACCTGAATCCCAGGGGCGACGGGTGCAGACCATCTCTGGCAAAGCATCATGGTCTGTCGATCATGTCGTCCCAGGAAGACAGATACTGGATCCCCTTTGAATGACACAAGAAGCTTAGCCAATTGTTGAAGTCAATCATTTTGTCCTTATATTGTGGTATCATTCTGGGCGAAGGCAGGATGCTACTCAGGGCTAGGGTCATACTTGCCTGGGCCACATGATCCGAGAGCTCTTTCATGTCTCTTTTCATGTAGTCCAGGGAGGTACGTCTCAAGTCATTCACTCCAACATGGACAATGACAGAGTCATATTTGTACTTGTTGTGGAGTGACTTAAGTGCATGTGTTATGTGGCAGATCCTGGCACCCGACAGGCAGCTGACTGTAATTTTCTCCTTGTTAAGCCTGGTGAGTGGGACATCAGTGTGCCTGACTATAGAGTCATCTATGACTAAAGTGTTAGGTACATTGTCTTGCCTTAGGGGCTGTTGCTGGGTGACACACTGGTGTTGTGAGCTATGTGACACTTTGTTTGTGATTGGTGTTTGTTTGTGTTTCAGCTTCGGCGGTCCTTGTTGCTTGGACAGATTACAGTTAAGGACCTCCACATATGTGGATTTAGTGTTGCTATGTGTGGGTGTTGGTGGTGTGGGTTTAGAAGGGCTATGTGTTGCTTGAGGTGCAGTGTGGGTGTTAACCTTCTCCTCTTGACTGTCTATCACAATCTTGGGTGGAGAGAGCTTTGCTTCCAGTTTGGCTATGTAAGTGCATCTCTCACAGGTTGTAATGTTGGGTGGTAGGAGGAGAGGGTTGCCTGTGTACATGAGACAATTACTGCATTTCCCCAGTATGCCCAGATTCACCAGGTGGACAGGAGAAATCACCGGAAGCTGACCCTTGGACATGCCTGGTTTGGTGCTTTTTTTTGTAAAGTACAGGAGCTGTTTTCCCTTACCTTAGCAAGCTACTTTGCAGTTATAGACTGTTTAGTGCCTACAATTAATTTCTGCTTATTAACAAGGAGAGTTGAGTGCTTGTATCAGTTTAAGGCTTCCTAGTGCTTTCCAGCAGGTATTAGAGCAAGTGCTAGTCACAGGGATGCTTAAAGGTAAGATGAAGATCAGCACCAAAATTTGAGGAGAAATACAGGCAAAGGCATCTGGATAGGGGAAATTTTACAATACAAGAAATAAGAAAACAAAGAGGAAAAGTAGAAAAGAGGATTAGTAATGGAGAAGTTAAAGAAATAGAAACTGAAGTTAGGGATTACTTACTTAGTGAAGGATTTAGTGAAGGAAATCTAACTCTGATAACAGCGCACACCATGATAGAATAATCAGCCCCCAAATTAAGGAGAAACCGGTGGAGCAAGAAACATCTGATCAGTTGCCATATGAAGATACTTTGGAGTGTTCATTAGGAAACCAGTACAAAAGTTCAGTTGGAGTTGCACAGCAAGGGAAGGAACAGAAAACTGGCAACTCTGACACAGTCAAGTGTTGTGAAGCGATAGGCTAGTGAGTTCCCATGTGAAAGAGCAATGGATGACACAGGATGAAGATGTAGAGAATATGGCACAGGAAGATGTTCTGGAACTTTCTCTAGAATGCCCACAGCAAATGCAGAACAAAATGTGCCCTTAGGTTAAAAGAAAATGATCTAAGGTTAGAGTTACTTTATTTAATAGAGATGGATAGACATATTAAGACAAATTTAAGAAATAGATTACAGAAGGTCAATAAGACCCAAAATGTTAGAAGTTTGATAAAACAAATGAACACAATAATCAAGACTGTTCACAGAAATTAATGTGATATAACAGAAGAAAATAGGATATATTACTGTGCAGCTAAATTAATAACAGGTAAAGTCTTACAACAAAAACCACAGGGCAGTAAGGGAAAGGAAGGGAAGAAATCAAATGCCAATGTGCCATCATGGAAGTATCGAGTAGAGAAAACTATAAAACAATTAAGACAAGAAGTGTCACTGTTAAGAAGCATATAGAAGAGGGAGCAGATCAACAAAAATACTTAGAACGCAACACACAGTATCAGAACAGAGCAGGATCTATCATACACCATTGCGAATAATAAACTAAAGATATCAGCACAGGTAAAAACACTTAGAAGATATGCAGATAAACATAAAGGAAAGTACAAACTAAGCAATTTCTTCTTCTTCTTCTTTTGGTTGTTCCCGTTATGGGCCGCCACAGCGGATCATCTGTTTCCACAGCGGATCATCTGTTTCCATTTCTTCCTGTCCTCCGCATCTTGCTCTGTCACACCAACCACCTGCATGTCCTCTCTCAGCACATCCATAAACCTTATCTTAGGCCTTCCTCTTTTCCTCTTACCTGGCAGCTCCATCCTTAGCATCCTTTTCTCAATATACCCAGCATCCCTCCTCAGCACATGTCCAAACCAATGCAATCTCGCCTCTCTGGCTTTGTCTCCATAGTGTCCAACCTGAGCTGATCCTCTAATATACAGATTCCTAATCCTGTAATCATTCCTCTCCTCTCTAGAGCATTGCCACTCCCAACTTTCTCATACAATGCCTCAACTCCTCTCTAGGCACTATGTCATATGCTTTCTCTAAGTCTACAAAGACCCAATGCAACTCCTTCTGACCTTCTCTATACTTCTGTATCACCACTCTCAGAGCAAACATCGCATCCATAGTGCTCTTTCCTGGCATGAAACCATAATGCTGCTCACTAATCATCTTTCCCTTCTTAACCTAGCTTTCACTACTCTTTCCCATAACTTCATGCTGTGACTGATCAAGTTTATCCCTCTGTAGTTACTACAACTCTGCACATCAGCCTTACTTTTAAAAAGTTGGTACCAAAACACTTCTTCTCCACTTCTCAGGCATCCTCTCACTTTCCAAGATTTCATTAAACAATCTGGTTAGAAACTCCACTGCCATAATTTCATTAAACAATCTGGTTAGAAACTCCACTGCCATCTCTGCTAAACACCTCCATGCTTCCACAGGTATGTCAACTGGACCGACAGCCTTTCCATTCTTCATCCTCTTCATAGCTGTCCTTACTTCCTCCTTGCTAATCCTTTGCACTTCCTGATTCACTATCACAACATCATCCAACCTTCTTTCTCTTTCATTCTCTTAATTCATCAGCCCCTCAAAGTGCTCTTTCTATCTGCTCAACACACTCTCCTTGCTTGTAAGTACATTTCCCCCATTATCCTTTATCACCCTTGCCTGCTCCACATCTTTCCCAGCTCAGGTCCTCTGTTTAGCCAATCAGTACAGGTCATTTTCCTCCCTACTTGGTGTCCAATCTTTCATACAACTCTCCATAGACCTTATCCTTAGCCTTCACCACCTCTGTCTTCACCATGCACCTCATCTCCTTATACTCATGTCCTCTTTCTTCATCTCTCTGACAATCCCACTTCTTCTTCACCAAACTCTTTCTCTGTATACTCTCCTGTACTTCCTCGTTCCACCACCAGGTCTCCTTGTCCTCCTTCCTCAGTCCAAATGTCACACCAAGCACCTTTCTAGCTGTCTCCCTTACCAGCTCTGCTGTAGTTATCCAGCTATTCGGTAACTCTTCACTACCACCCAGTGCCTGTCTTAACTCTTTCCTGAACTCCACCTCACAATCACTCTTTTTCAACTTCCCCCATCTGATCCTTGGCACTGCGCTCACACTCCTCCTCATTTTCTTGATCACCAACGTCATCCTACAGAGCACCATCCTATGCTGCCTGACTACACTTCCCCCTGTCACCACCTTGTAGTCGCCCATCTCCTTCAGACTGGCCCTCCTGCATAGGATATAATCCACCTGTGTGCATCTTCCTCCACTCCTGTATGTCACACTATGCTCCTCCCTCTTCTTAAAATGCGTATTCACCACAGCCATGGCCATCCTTTTCACAAAATCCACTACCATCTGACTTTCTGCACTCCTCTCCTTAACACCATACCTACCCATCACTTCCTCATCCCCTCTGTTCCCTTCACCAACATGCTCATTGAAATCCACTGCAATCACCACTCTCTCACCCTTGGGTGAACTCATCACCACTTCATCCAACTCAGACAGCAACATTTGATGCATCTCTGATGGTTGTTAATGCTAGGGGAATTAATAATAAAGTTTTTTTTAGAAAATTTGCTATGTTCCCACAAGATTGATGTTATAGTTTGTGAAACATGGTTAAAGAGCAATGACTGGAAACCAGTTCTGTCAGGGTATAAATGTTTTTACTGTAACAGACATTCTAACAAAAAATCAGGTGGAGGAGTTATGAAAGGGATTAAAGATAGCTATGAGACTTGAGATTATTACATGTTCAATGATAACACCAATACTATAGACTGTGTAACTGTGACAATAAAGACAACCCTGGAACATATAACAATTGTTGGAGTGTACAGACCACAAAAGTCAAGTGCAGATGAACTTACACTGCCATTACATCTATTATTTACTAGGTCATATAAATATAGGGACATTCCTCAAGATTGGAGACATGCACTTATTAAACCTATCTTTAAGGGAAAGGGGAGTAGGACATACCCAGAATCATACAGACCCTTAAGTCTACTTTCATGTTGTGGAAAAATAATGGAGAAGGTAATACTGGATAAGTTATTGTCAGAACTGGATAGGCTGTAACTTGAAACCATATATCAGCATGCATATGCTGAAAATAGATCTATTACCACCTGTAACATGATGTTCTATAACAATATAATAACAGCTATGAATGAAACATTGTGATGTGCTTTATATAGATTTAACTTCAGCATTTTACAGGGTCATGCACAAAACACTGATCAATAAATTAGTACAACTAGGTATTGATGTAAGATGGATAGCTGCATGGCTTACAAATAGGACATGGCAAGTATCACACACCAACTGGACAGGTGAAATCCTTGGTTACAGTCAAGGTGTCCCACAGGGCTTTGTACTAGGCACTTACTTGTTTGGATTGTATCTTTCAGACCTTACTTTTTCATCTGAGGTGTTCTACAGTCTATATGCTGATGACCTGAAGTTGGGTAAGCTGATTACAAGTGTTACAGATAAGGCATGTCTGCAAAATAATTTGACTAAATTGACCATTTGGGCACAGGAAAATATTATGTTGATAAATACATCAATAGCTAAGCATATGAGATTTGGGAGACATAAATTGAAAGGTGAATATTTAACACAGCACACAGTGATTGAAACTGTAGACTCATTTAAGGACCTGGGTATATGGATAGATTCAGCTATGAGTTTTTCTAATCATATCAACCAATTGGCTAATGATAGTTATAGAACTATAGGTTGTATAAAAAGATTTATAAAGTCTAGGAAATCAAACATAATGAAGTCATTGTTAATTAGTTACATTAGACCAAAACTTGCATATGGAATAACAATATGGAAACCCTATAGGAAAACAAGCATGAATAAACTGGAAAGAGTACAGTGGAAATGTACTAAAGGCATCCATGGATGTGAAAATCTAAGTTACTATGAAAGACTAAAATATTTGAACTTGTGCAGTGTCTCTTACAGATATTTAAGAGGAGATCTTATTCAGGTATATAGAGCATTTAGGGACAACTACCTCTGTGAACGTTTGGGGTTATCAAAAAGTACTAGAGAATCATCAGATAACCCATGCAGAAGATTCTATAGGAATGAGAAGTGCACTAATTGGTTCTCTGACAGAGTAGCTGATGCTTGTAACAGACTACCAAATTACATTAAAGCAAGTACTAGTTTAGATATTTTTAAGAACAGCCTGGACATTTATTATGGGAACAAGTGTTTTGGCATATTGGCTAGCTAGAAGGGCTTTAAAGCCCATGCTTGAAACATTTGTATGTATGTATGTATGTAAGTCTCTTATCACACTTTCGGTGTTTAGTGTACTGCCGCCTATGTGGTAATTCACAGGTACATGTTTTTTCCCAAAGGGGATAACTATACATTTCTTGGCATTGAGCTTGAGCCCATGGCTCTGGCACCAAGCATCTGTTTCTGTAAGGCCCTTTTGTAGAATATCCACATCATTTGGGGATTCAATAATGGCTCCCAGTTTGCAGTCATCTGCAAACTTTGTTAGCCAGTGTCCCTTAGTGTTGGCCTGTACTTCAGAGAAGTAGATGCCAAACAAGAGCAGTCCCAGGACTGAACCCTGAAGT
Source organism: Protopterus annectens (assembly GCF_019279795.1). Lineage (NCBI taxonomy): Eukaryota > Metazoa > Chordata > Ceratodontiformes > Protopteridae > Protopterus > Protopterus annectens. The sequence continues at coordinate 1,797,852,708 of NC_056729.1, read as the reverse complement.
ACTCCACTTGTGACTTGTCTGGAGCTTGATTTGGAGTCGGCTACTTTTACAGTGTGGGTTCTGTCAGTAAGCCAGTTGGCAACCCATCGAGTGACGTAATAATAAAAGTTATAAAACCACATTTTCTGTTTTAAAACAGCTTTAATACTAATAGCTGTATTAATGCCTGGAGCTACATCTGCTTGTAGTCTAAGAATCCATTCAATTAATTCTAATCTGCTGTTCAAGTTTCCACCCCTTCTACTTTTGTATATTAAATTAATAACACTGAGCTAAAATTCATGTTCTGGACCTGCTTCTCCTATATGTTTGGCAAGTGCATTAGTACTAATATTTCTTCTTATTTCTGATTTATGGTCAATAATTCGATCTTTCAGCGTTTCCTATTGCTGAAAAGTTTTTTGGATTTGTGCTACAGACTTTCAGTGACGATTACCCCATAGTGTTGGTCCATTTACTTGTTAAAGTACTGTTTCTTTTGGATCAAACCTGAGTGCTTATTTGATTTTTAATTGATTGTGACACAGCCTGCATCTGTATCTGTATCTGGGATGCACCAAAATCGATATTTGTAGGACATGCCAAAGGTACAAAATGGATTCTGGCATGTAGCTTGCGAGATATTTCCCTGTGAGCTACATTGCCGAAACCAAACGGCTGTAGCAGCACTTTGCCATAGGGTAGTACAGCTGAAAAGCACAGCCACTGCAGCTGTACACTATGAAAAGAAATGTTTTAAATCATGGAGATCCCTAAAGACAGCTAACTGGCTGTATTCTAATAGAGACCACTGCACTAGATGTGTTACACATTCCTTATTTTCATTCAAGGAATGCATTTATTTTATTATTTATTTATTTTATTGTCAGACTTTTTGACAATAAATTAATCAGAAAATACACAAAACATTTGTTTTTTTGAATTCCTGCACCGTTCTCAAATGCTAATTAGTTCTTCTCTTTATGCTATTTGGCTATGACTCCCAGCATGTCTTGTAGTTTAATGGGTTCCCAAATGCATTTTCAATAAATGTGAGTTTCAAAGGAAAAGAAGTTTACTGTTGCCCATGCTAAGTCTGGTTTTAGTGTGAAATTGTTCTGTTTTGTTTAGCAAATGGCTGTTAGTGTTTTTGCTTTAAAATTTGAAATAATGGTTTTAAATTAAATTCAAGTCCCCATGACCATTATAAAAGTGAAAAAAGAGAAATAATATGCACACTGATGGGTTTGAACAGTGTTTTATGGTAACTGAGGAGAGAAAGACAAGTAATAGGATACTGGTATGGTGTTGGGGGGGGCAGCCCATTGCCCTGCCTAGGGCCCCATTTGACCATGATCTTACTTTGTCTAGAGGTGATAATGATTTTTTTAAAATATGGAACTACCTTTACAGTTACACTCAAGTCTGAATATACAGCAAGTGAAAAAACCCAGGTAAGGAGGGATTGCTACCATTACAGTGAAACCAAGTCTCAGTTATGACAACACAGACACGATATATTTAAGTTGCATGAGGGCCTCACTGTCAGGAAATGTATAATTATTATATTAAATATTATTGATTTATTATTAAAGCTTCTAGCACTGAGAATTAGAATTTGCTGTAACTGTGTCTGCTATGTTGAGATGTTTAGTAGATGGACATGTCCTAAAAAGGTACAGGGAGGCAGCAATGGCTTTGGCCAGTAAGTGGAAGCCATAGAACATGAAGTGCAGAGTCATCCCGTGTGAATCAATTTGGCCTGTTGTCCCTCTCATCTCAGGCTGACACATACTGGACCCCCAAAATCACACCAACTACTTTAATCAGCTATTGAAGCCACTTCTCTTATGTTTGTATTTAGGCATCATTCTGAACAAAGGTAGGATTCCACTCAGGACCAGAGTCTTGCTTATATTTAACATATGTCTGGTGAGATCCAACATGAATCTCTTCAAGTTCCTCACTGTTGAGCACCACAGATCATTCACACCCACATGGTCTACCACTAATGTTGTAGTTGTATTTGTCCTTTTCCTGTTAAAGTTGTTCAGGCCAGTATTACCTTCTGATCAGGTGCTCCAGGCACATACTTTCAAATAGATCTGGATTAGGCATTGATTTTCAGGCCAAACAGAGGTTACTTATAATTACTTATAAGCAACAGATTATAGCTATATTTCTTGAAACATTTTTAATAGCTGTGGCTTTCTAATCACGTGATTTTCCTAGGAGGATATTATACTTTTTCAAGTTGTTTCAAATGTGTTGTTTGAAGGATACAGAATGCCACATTCTGTTCAATCACTGTGTCATATTAGTGAGGTCTAAAGTGCCACAATGGAGTAACTAGATACTCCTTTCAGAATTCGATGGGTTACAGTAATATACTTTTCTGACTGTGGTTCATTCATTCTGGTCAAATTATTAGCTGCTGTCTACCAGTGTTCCAAGATCTTTAATGATTGCATAATTTTTTATTTGACAGTTTGTTTTGCAATCTTAATTTATGTTCTTTCTGCTAAGTCTCCTGATGCCACATATACTGACATCAAAGGTGGGGAGGATTACTGTTGCACAAGGTATATATATCTTATAGATAATCTTGGAGAATTTCAACATCTTTTATTAAACTAACTTTGTTGCCTAGTTTTTAATTATAAACATATTTTGGTTATCCAGATTCCATTTCACATTTCTATATATGATAAGACTAGCCTTAAAAGATGTGTTCCCTGTGCAAAACACTGTGGAAAACCAGTGGCAACCCCTAGCAGTGCAGACAGGTAAGCTCCTTAGAGTTGTGTACTGCTGCTTAACCACAGTTTTGCTAATTCATTTAAGTAAGGATTGGCTATAGTTTTAATTTGTCATTTATTTTCTTATGTGGAATAGTATTGAGTGTTAGTAGCATCAGCACTTTGGAGTATTTCCTTGGTGCGGGAGGGAGATACAGATTAATCTCATTTACCTAGATATTTGGGAGAAGTTCTTCAGGAGTATACAGATTTCTATGTTGACCTAGTGATCTAATGACCTAGTGTATGAGTCCTCTCAATGGCTTATTTTTTTATTACTTCACTGTCTGGGTAAACAAGGAAAACAGTGAGGAGGATAGTTGCTATTCAGTGGGTGTTAATTGCATAAATTAAACCAAGCAGAAAGTTTGCAGTGTGGAGGTTGTGAAGCTCCATCCTTGATCCCCTACTATTCTCACTCTTCACCAATGATCTATTCGCAGACACCAAGCATGCTTCTCTTATACAGTATGCAGATGACTCCACCCTTATCTCAGCCCCAACTATACCTGAACTTCACAAGATCACACAGGAAGCCTTTTCATCTGTAGAAAACTGGCTATCTAATGCCCAGTTATTACTCAATCTGAGCAAGACTAAACTCCTCATCTTCCAACCCACTAAATCTAACCCAATTATCCCCCGCTTTAATATTCTAGCCAAAGACAATACTGTCATGTCCCCAGCAGAACATACCAAATTACTTGGTGTTGAGACTGATAACAATCTCAGATTTGACACTCACATTTCTCTTACCATAAAAAAGGTTCACAAAAAACTAGGTGCATTGTACAGAAACAAAGAATTCCTCACCAAGGCACCCAGAATGTCTGCTGCCATTTCCCACCTAATCTCCACTTTACTCTACGCCTCTCCTATACTTACCTACCTTAAACAAGCAGACCTAAACAAGCTCAAGGCTTGTTAAAATAAAATTGCTAAGTTTGCCACTGGTGAATCTTATCGCAGCCACCACTATCTCACTTAGAGAACTTGACTGGCTTGAACTCCCTCAACTTCTTCAACTGAATCAACTCTCCCTTGCCCACAAGTTGGTAAACCATCCTCTTAAAGTTCCATCCCTTCAAAACCTTCTCCAGGCCTACTGCTCCACTAGACCTCTATACTCCAAAAAATCTACTTCTAGTGACCAAACCCAAGAACTCAGTAGGAGAAGCACTATTCTCCTGCATCATATCCAGATTATGGAACAACCCCCCCCCCCCCATAACCACACTACCTTTTTGCAGTCACTTCAAGACTGCACTTAAAATTCACTTAAAAAGTCTTTGGTTATGCCCATGCACCAGTCCCGACTGGTAACCCTCCGTTTACCTCTCCTTCATAGGTTCATAGGTGTGTACTAGGCTAATGGCCCTGGGGCCTTTACAAGCCTAGACATAGGATTACCCTGGCATCATGCCACCTGACCTTAGTTCCCAGTGCCTTTGTCGAGTAGAGCCACTGATGTTATCCCCGGGGTGAATTTTCTATTTCCCATCCACTCATCAAGATTTTTCTTGAAGAGGGTCAGTGAGGTGCTCTGCTTGACATGTATTGGAAGTCTATTCCATAGCATGGGCAGTCTCTGGGTTATGAACCTGTCCCTCTAGTGCATTCTGTTGATTGTGGTAATGAGGTTGAGGTCGCTGGAGTGTGTGGTGTGGAGGGAATCGGATTTCTTTAGATATAGGATTTCTAACAGAACTGGGTCAGACATGGCTTTGTAAGTCAAGCAGAGATTGCCTCTAAGTAGTCGATATGAGACAGAGAATAGCTTGAGTTGTTTTGAGCCTGTCCATACAGGACAAGTATTTAAGGCATAGGATCCTCTTTGTGAGGTACTTTTGCAGCCTCTCCAGTTGTTGCAGGTGTCTAGTGAGGTATATGCCAAATGGGGCATTGTACTCGATGAGTGGCCTAATGAAAGAAGAGTAGAGGGAGACAATGACCTCTTTCTTCCTGGATGCAAAACCCTTAGTAATGAGATGTGCCACATAGAAGGACTTTCTGACCACAGTGGCAATGTGGTGATCAGAAGAGAGGTTGCTGTCAACCTGTGTTCCCAGATCTCTTATAACGCAGTCTGCGTTCAGTGTACTACTATCAATATCGTAATTCATGGGAACCGGGTTTTCCCAAAGGGGATGACAGCACATTTTTTGGCATTGAGCTTAAGGCCATGGTTCTGACACCAGTCATTGGTCTCAGTGAGGCCATTCTGTAGGATGTCAACATCACTTGGGTAGTTAATAATAGCTCCCAACTTGCAATCATCTACGAACTTTGTCAGCCAGAGTCCCTTTGTGTTGGCCTGGACTTCAGAGAAGTAGATACCAAACAGGAGAGGACCCAGGACCGAACCCTGTGGGTCTTCACTCGTGACTAGTTGGCAACCTGACTTGGAGTCAGCTACTTTCACACTGTGTGTTCTATCTGTAAGCCAGTTTGCAACCCACCTAGTGATATAGAGGTTGATGCCTAGCTTAGTGAGTTTTTCTATGATTCCTGAGTGGGGAATGGTATCAAAGGCCTTGGCCAGATCAAGGTAGGCTGTATGAACCACCTTGCTTTCATCCACAGCTCTGATGACTGACTCAAAGAAGTCGACCAAGTTCATACAAGGAACAGCTCTGGTTGACATCCTACAGAATGGCCTCACTGAGACCAACGACTGGTGTCAGAACCATGGCCTTAAGCTCAATGCCAAAAAATGTATGGTTATCCCCTTTGGGAAAAACCTTCCTCTCCCCTTCCCTAGCCACCATGCCTCACACTGTTTGATCAATTGCATTCCTTCCTTTGCAGGCTCTGGCTCACCCTTTACCCTACCCTTCCCTCCTCACTCAATCTCTCAGACCTGTTATAACTTGCTTAACTACCTTACGTCATCTCAACTCCAAATACATATCCGACTCACTTACAACTAGCTTTCTCTCACCACCACATATGCTACTCACTCAGTCTCCTCTCTTACTCCTCTGTCTTCCTTTTCCATCCCATTAGCCTTTCTAGCTTGTTCCACCTTTGTGTGGAGCTTTTGCTTTATATCTGCTTGAGTTTAGTGCAATATTTGTATATAAGATTTAGGTATATGAGTTTAGAACAGTATCTGTTTGAGATTAGTACTATCTGTATATACATCCTACCTTTATTTCTAGCCTTTAGCTAGATATTGGTATATCTGTTCATTAATATGTTTCATATTGTATGTATAGCTAATGTTTGCTGCAGTATGTATTATTTGCTATTGTATGTATATTCAATTGTTCTTCATGTACTCTGCTGCTCATTTATTGTTCTGTGGAACTTTTCTCCCCGGGCCCCCACTGAAAAAGGACCTGTGTCCAGTTGGATTTTCCCGGTAAACAAATGTAAATAAATAAATAAATAAATAAGTTCACCCCTTGAAATATGTTATGCACCTAGTTCACGAATAAAAATTGAACTTTAAAATACGTACTACAAAATAATAAAATAGTAGGTAGTCCACAGTTGAGTTAAAAATGGAATATCTGTTAGTGAAACACACAAACAAGCGATCCTAGTTGAGTATAATGAAAAGCATTAAAGACATTCATTATTTATATATAATCAGGTTATTTGGAACAAGATAGTGGTTACAAAGGATGGTTCTGTTAAGAGCAATAAAAGCATTAAACTCATTCCTTTAAACAAGTCCCCCTTCCCTTACACCATAGTGTAAACTGAGTTTGTGCTACCTTAGAACTGAAACTAAAAATCTAGAGACAAATTAAAATATATAAGAACAGCTTATTAAGGCTAACCTACTAATCCAAACTTTATTAAGAAACCAACTCGCTTACAGAATGACTAAGTAATTAACTAACAAAAAGATCTACCACTAGACATCTATCAAAATAAATATTACTAACTTATAAACTGAAACACTTTTAACAAAGATCACTTTCGTACCAAATAAATACTTTATCAGGTTTGTTTGTAAAAACATATAATATTAATGCATATTTGCTTCTATTCTTGTGTGCTTGCACTCATCTACATAGTACAAGCTTAGTTGAGTTTCACGTATCTATACGGGATTTTAGGCAGAGCCCCTCACTGACTCTCTTCAAAAGAAATCTTGACGAGTGGATGGGAGATCGTAGGTTTACCCTGGGGGTCACTTCTGTGTCACTACTAGACAGAGGCACAGTAAACTAAACCCTAAATGGGCATAGTATTCTAATTCCAAGGGGTGGCGAAAGCCACACACACTCAGGCTAGGCTTATAAAGGCCCTAGGGCAGATAGCCTAGTATGAACCTATGAACCTATGAACCTAAACCTATTAACCTATTTTCTTATCCCAGCTAAGATATGCCCACAAAATACTATGGAGGAAATCCTTCTTTCATTTGTAATTAATACTCCCTTTCAGAGTACCTTTTCATACCTTCTGTTTATACTCCAACCTCTCCCTTCCGGTAGCAAAATGCAATAGTGGTTTTGGTTACTCTGCCTACTCACCACACTTAGTGAAAGCCAGAAACTCCTGATAACTTCCTGTCTTGGTTTAAAAAAAAATGTTTGTTTAAAATGTGTTTCTTGTGTCATCTAATTCAGTAGTATTGATTTAGTTATTTAAATTTGTTTATATGGTTAGAGCAGTGCTCAGACAATGACCAGTTACAGACTCAACCTGGGTTATATCACAATGTAACAAAACAATGTACAGTGCACAGGTAACAATGGTTTACATTTATTTCTAAGCATGGCCAATCTGACAACAATATAGAGACAAAAGATCTAAGAAACCAGATCCAAATACACATGGAATAGAAAAGGGAGAGTAGAATTAAAATGTGGGAGAAGTAAAGGTGGTGGAGATATGGACAAGTGTAGCTGGGTTAGGAAAGGTAATACAGACCAGTAACATGAAAAAGGGAATTAGTAGTGTAGTGGGGTTAGAGCAGTAATGGTGTGGAAAGCTGAATCACAGTTTAGCTTGTGTGAGTTAAAGGACTACTACGGGCAAATGATGAAGAAAACATATATTTTTTATCTTGCCATGATTTACTACACCTCCCAAAGCTGCCTTCAGCAAAATAAGTACTCACTCCTAATTTTATTTTGTTTTTACTCTTGTCTGCCCTCATGGGGGCAGACATGGTGATTCATTTGGAAAGCTAAATCTGTCCTATAATTCAGACTGTGAGGACAAATAGCCCTACCATTTGTTGTCAGACTAGACTTCCATTCACTTACAATGGAACTCCTGAAAAAAACTGCCAAGTTTGAGAGTCTGCAGCTCATGTGTCATTGAGTTTTACAAATGTTGTTCCTACTGATGTACTACACATTCACTGAAAGAAACTTGCAAAAGTGTCAACAAATTACTGAGATAAAAAAGACTTTTCACAAGGAGCAGTTTTGCAAGTTTCAGTTCCTGGCCAGGTTACTCCTCCCATCTCCCCTCCTTCAGTGGGCTACAGTCTCACATTTCCAGCTTTGCTAGATTCAACTATTTAGTCAGCTTTGCATGACAATAGAAATAAAAAAATAGCCTTGTGTGCCACTAAAACTGTTCCCTTGTATGTCTCTTCACTTCTGAATAGCAATTCCCAATAATAAAAAAAAAAAAAAAAGCAAACTCATCAGTCCAGAGTTTAGGCTAGTCTACCCATTTTTTAAAATGTGCACAGTAAAATATTCAACTTGTAATGCATTTTGGCTGCTGACATGGTTATCTTTACATGGTTATTCTCTTATAGTATAACCTGAACTTATGGTATTTAATGATAAATTTTACAATAATTCTCAGTTTCTTAACAATGACCTCCCAAGCCTCTGATGTGACCTAGTACTTTCTTACTATTGCTTTATGTAGTTTGTCTTAGTTGTATATTTGTAGTGTGTTTCTCATCCTCTCAGCAACAGACTCCTGGAGAAGCATATACTTGTATAGAAAGAGTACCAGCAGCTGTAGCAGTGATACCACACTCCAAAACAATGCACTCAAACATAGTAATGACAAACACAAGGGAATGTATATGTCTGAATCAAGCAGTGATGAAATTGCTAGGGACTTCACTGAGCAAAATTTTACTCTTAATTTCTCCATTTCATAATGCATAACATTCGCACCACACTTACAAAGGCACATCTCCACCTTCCACAAACACAGCAACCCACACCCACACAACTGCTACGGTTTCTCCCTTCAGTTATTGCAAGCCAAGAACAACAGTATTTAATAAGGATACCTACCAGACAAGTCTGCATAGCGCACTTAGTCTACCTGCATCATTGCAGCTCGCCCCCCCCCACCCAGCAACTGCAACATTGCCAGATAAAACCACTACTATAGTCCGGTTTCCTCCTACCATTATTGCAAGCCAAGAATAACACTTTTTAATAAGGATACCTACCAGACAAGTCTGCATAGCACACTTGGTCTACCTGCATCATCGCAGCTCGGTCCCCTCCCCAGCAACTGCAACATTGCCAGGTAAAACCACTGCTACGGTCTGGTTTCTCCCTACAATTATTGCAAGCCAAGAATAACACTTTTAATAAAGATACCTACCAGACAAGTCTGCATAGTGCATCATCGCAGCTTGGGCCCCCCCCCCAGCAACTGCAACATTGCCAGATAAAACCACTGCTACGGTCTGGTTTCTCCCTACAGTTATTGCAAGCCAAGAATAACACTTTTTAATAAGGATACCTACCAGACAAGTCTGCATAGGTGGCTGGATATTTACAGTTCTTGTTATTAGCAGATGTGGTCCTTAACAGTTATGTTTTAAACATTGTGACTGGCTATTTACATTTCCTTTTACAGCACATTTGTTACTTTTACTAATTATTTTTTAAACATTGTTTTGGCCGGCATGCACACCTGCAAGGCCCCCCCAGGCTACTATAGCTTTGTCTATTGCCACTGGGTGGCATAACTTTACAATATACTTGCTGTATCTTGTCCCAAATAGATCTGCCTCCACACTGAATACTTGTAAAGTAAGGCAAGTACCATTTACTTGGTGTATTTTGTCCCCCAGATAGATTTACCTTCCTTTGTATTACTTGCACACCAAGGCCTTAAAGTAGTGTTTCTGCAACTAACTGCTTACACTCCTAATTTCCTGCTTCGACCTCTTCCTTGCTTACAATTACATTACAGCTCCAAGGCTTCCACTTCTTATGCTGATTACTTTCCTTTGCAGTCTTCTGTGAGAGTCGGGACAGATCTCTACTGGCTCTTTCTGGTTATACCTTCCCCCATTTTGTATCTCCCTCCTCTAACTTCCTCCTCCCCCATGCACATTAACTAGTCTATATTAGTGGGTCTCCTTGGGCGGCGCCATTTTGAAAGTTATCTTTTGGCCTGCTTGTGGTGAGGAAGCTTCCCCAGACCTTTTTCAGTGTGACTGCATCAGTATAAGTAAATTAAACTAGTACAATACAGCCAAACAGACACATTTGGTGTAAACAGATACAAGTGGAATGATACATTTGGTGTACAAAGAAAAGAAACAAGTAAGCCCATTGATATAATTGGAGTTAGTGTTAGCCCCGCTGCGCTTGGGCTCACTCCGCTCCCCTCCCTGCTTCCTATTCCCACCCGCCCCCACTAGTGCTACATTTCAACTGAACTTAGCCACGCCCATCATGCTAACCACCAATCACTGAATCTGCCCCACCCCTGTACCCATTTCCTTCTCTTCCACTATTCCATATCCTGTAAAGCACAGTCTTCCATCTAACTACCTTACAATCACAAACAACACCTCTCATCATCCACCACACCCACCCCATCCCAAGCAGATCTATCACTCATGACCAAACCATGCTCAAACTACCCAAGCCCACTTACATACACCTCTTACTATTGCTCCTAGGTGTACCCACACTCCCACTGCTAACTTCTATCACCAACCACCAAAAACAACTTAATTGTATCCATATACCAAGAAAAACTACTTACACTGACATTATTACAACACACCCTTTTACTCAACTAGTCCCACATCACTACCAAACCTTCTTTATTCACCACTATGCACACAGATCACAGCCATCACACTACCAGTCTCAAACAACTATAAAGAACTTTAAGACCCTAAACAAACTACTCAAACTCTATTTTTACCTCAGAACCTAAGTCATTAGCTGCGGTGATATACACCCAAACCCAGGCCCAGAAAATCTAGGAGCCCCAACCCTAATGATACCCTACTCCACCGAGACAAATCCACGCTCCTAATTTTAAATTTAAATGTTAAGTATACTAAACAAAGTCCACGACCTTCATGCACTACTCTCTTTTTATCAACCTGAGATAGTCATGCTAACAGAGACTTGGCTTAAACCAGGCAACCACAACAATGAAATCACTCCACCATGTTACAATATAATTCGTAGTGATAGAATAGGTAAAAAAAGGGGGGTGTTGCTGTAGTGTATAAATCTCACATCATCCTTGAGAAAGTAGACATAACAACCCTAGACCTCATAAAGTTGAACACACTCTAACAAAACTAAAACTTAATGATAATAAACGCATCAACATCATAGGGTGCTACATCCCTCCAGGCAACAATATCCCCATTACAGAAAAACTCCTAGAATTGATATCTAACTCCCTCCCCCAGGAAAGCATAGTATTAGGAGACCTTAATACTGACTGGCAAAACTGTTCCATTCATAAGCCAATCTCCCATATTAACCTACATGGCCTAACCCAACTCATCACTTCCCCCCACAAGAACAGACAAGAGAACCAAACATCAATCCACTCTAGATTGGATACTCTTATCCCACCCATCACTGATATCCCTAGCAGGGTGTCTACCAGACACCAAGTAGTTACCAAGCCACATTCTTACTCAGATCAAAATCACCACAACTGGCCCAAATATCTACAAGCCTAATTAGAAACAAAAAACACTTTAACTGCTTCGACTTTATAAACGACCTAAAAATGTGCAACTGGGCCCCCCTTATAAACCTACATCTTGATGAAGCTGTACTATATTTCAATACTACATTTTTAAACACCCTTAATCATCATGCCCCCTCCAGAACAACAAGAATTAAAACTAAATATGCCCCCTGGTTAGCCCCAGACACAAAATCCCTCCTCAAAAAAAGAAACAAGGCCTGGACCAACTACCTAAACAGTAAACTCTAATTGAACAAACAAATATATGTTGAACTACATAACAAAGCCAAAAAACTCACCAAAACAGACAAAACATCTTGCTACCAAAAGTTACAGGATAAGCACAGGAACAGCCCACAAAAATTCTGGGCAGCAATTAACTCTATTATACAACCAGGTAAAACAACTACCCCAACCTCAAAACTAGATGATAACCAAGAAGACATCCCCACACAATTTAATAAATACTTTACGGAAACCATCCAGACCCTTACAAACAACCAACCCTATGACAACATCCCCATCCCTGCAAATCCACCCCACACCCCCAACTAACTATTGCCTCAAGTTCAGCTTCCACCCAGAACCAACCAAATCCATTGAAAAACTACTCCGCAAGCTCAAACCAACATCTCTAGCTGCAGGTAAATTACCCGCTGAATACCTCCACCTGGCTGCAGAAGCCATGTCATATCCTGTCTCCATCCTAATTAACAGGTCCATCTCCGAGTGCATAGTACCCAAGCTATGGAAAATATCACATATCATCCCTCTACATAAAGGGGGAACCTCCCTGGAACTCAGTAACTACCACCCTATAGCCATACCACCCCCTTTATCAAAAATTTTAGAGAGGGTAATACACAAGCAACTAATGAAATATCTCCTAGAAAATAATCTAAAAGCAACACAACAACATGGCTTTAGACCCTTCCATAGCACCTCCACCGCACTAAGAGAATTCACCAACATTGTCAATACTCACAGAAACAATGGACTCCTTGTATCTGCCACCTTCCTTGACTTGTCCAAAGCATTCAATATGGTTAACCACAATAAACTCTTTCTTTCACTAGCACCTCTAAACCTTACCACCCCTGCCATCTCCTGGTTCAAAATCTACCTAGAGGGAAGGAAACAAGCTGTTATGTGGAAAAACCAACTCTCCCCCTCCCTACCAGTCTCCCTAGGAGTACTCCAAGGTTCCATCATGAAGTCAACTCCTCGTTGGTCAGATCCAACCATAAGCTAATCACCCTAGATATCCACATCCCACCCTCACTCCTCATTAAGGAAACCACAGTAAGAATTTTCTCCAATGCCAACTTCATGCTTCTTAAGACAGAAGTGGCGAACTTCATGACACCCATGGAGATGGACAATACAGTTATGACTGCTGAATCCTACACAAATGCACTCTACAGGCACTTACACAAGGTGTCTGGTAGACATCCTGCTAGGGATATCAGTGATGGGTGGGATAAGAGTATCCAGTCTAGAGTGGATTGATGTTTGGTTCTCTTGTCTGTTCTTGTGGGGAGAAGTGATGAGTTGGGTTAGGCCATGTAGGTTAATATGGGAGAGTGGCTTATGACTGTAACAGTTTTGCCAGTCAGTATTAAGGTCTCCTAATACTATGCTTTCCTGGAGGAGGGAGTTAGATATCCATTCTAGGAGTTTTTCTGTAATGGGGATATTGTTGCCTGGAGGGATGTAGCACCCTATGATGATGAGTTTATTATCATTAAGTTTTAGTTTTGTTAGAGTGAGTTCAACCTTATGAGGTCTAGGTTTGTTATGTCTACTTTCTCAAGGATAATGTGAGATTTATACACTACAGCAACACCCCCCTTTTTTACCTATTCTATCACTACGAATTATATTGTAACCTGGTGGAGTGATTTCATTGTTGTGGTTGCCTGGTTTAAGCCAAGTCTCTGTTAGTATGACTATCTCAGGTTGATAAAAGGAGAGTAGTGCATGAAGGTCGTGGACTTTTAGTATACCTAACATTTAAATTTAAAATGAGGAGCGTGGATTTGGGTATCATTCAGGTTGAGGGTTGGGGCTCCTAGATTTTCAGGGCCTGGGTTTGGGTGTATATCACCACAGCTAATGAGTTAGGTTCTGAGGTAAAAATAGAGATTGAGTAGTTTGCTTAGGGTCTTAAAGTTCTTTATAGTTGTTTGAGACTGGTAGTGTGATGGCTGTGATCTGTGTGCATAGTGGTGAATAAAGAAGGTTTGGTAGTGATGTGGGACTAGTTGAGTAAAAGGATGTGTTGTAGTTATGTCAGTGGAAGTAGTTTTTCTTGGTATATGGATACAATTAAGTTGTTTTTGGTGGTTGGTGATAGAAGTTAGCAGTGGGAGTGTGGATACACCTAGGAGCAATACTTACAGGTGTATGTATGTATGTGGGTTTGGGTAGTTTGAGCATGGTTTGGTTGGGTTTGGTCATGAGTGAGAGATCTGCTTGGGATGGGGTGGGTGTGGTGGATGATGAGAGGTGTTGTTTGTAATTGTAAGGTAGTTAGATGGAAGACTGTGCTTTACAGGATGTGGAATAGTGGAAGAGAAGGAAATGGGTACAGGGGTGGGGCAGATTCAGTGATTGGTGGTTAGCATGATGGGCATAGCTAAGTTCAGTTGAAATGTAGCACTAGTGGGGGTGGGTGGGAATAGGAAGCAGGGAGAGGAATGGAGTGAGCCTGAGCACAGCGGGGCTAACACTAACTCCAATTATATCAATGGGCTTACTTGTTTCTTTTCTTTGTACACCAAATGTATCATTCCACTTGTTTCTGTTTACACCAAATGTGTCTGTTTGGCTGTATTGTACTAGTTAAATTTACTTATATTGATGCAGTCACACTGAAAAAGGTCTGGGGAAGCTTCCTCACCACAAGCAGGCCAAAAGATAACTTTCAAAATGGCGCCGCTCAAGGAGACCCACTAATATAGACTAGTTAATGTGCATGGGGGAGGAGGGAGTTAGAGGAGGGAGATACAAAATGGGGGAAGGTATAACCAGAAAAAGCCGGTAGAGATCTGGCATGGCCCCTCACAGAAAACTGCAAAGAAAAGTAATCAGCATAAGAAGTGGAAGCCTTGGAGCAGTAATGCAAGTGTAAGTAAGGAAGAGGTCGAAGCAGGAAATTAGGAGTGTAAGCAGTTAGTTGCAGAAACACTACTTTAAGGCCTTGGTGTGCAAGTAATACAAATGAAGGTAAATCTATCTGGGGACAAAATACACCAAGTAAATGGTACTTGCCTTACTTTACAAGTATTCAGTGTGGAGGCAGATCTATTTGGGACAAGATACAGCAAGTATATTGTTAAGTTATGCCACCCAGTGGCAATAGACAAAGCTATAGTTGCCTGCGGGGGGGGGGGGGGGGGCTTGCAGGTGTGCATGCCGGCCAAAACAATGTTTAAAAAATAACTAGTAAAAGTAACAAATGTACTGTAAAAGGAAATGTAAATAACCAGTCACAATGGTTAAAACATAACTGTTAAGGACCACATCTGCTAATAACAAGAACTGTAAATATCCAGTCACCTATGCAGAATTGTCTGGTAGGTAACCTTATTAAAAAAGTGATGTTCTTCGTGGTTCACTGTTACAGTCATTACTGTAGAGTTCTTCCTGCTGGCAGCAGCCCTAGATCGGCCAGAGTCCCAAAGTCGGGTCCGACGTCGGCTGAAGTCACTCCTGCCCCGACGTCAGTGCGCCAGGGGTTTAAAGACCTCAGCCGACGCCATTTTCCCCAGTCTTTCTTGCCGTGTGGTGCCCGTTGCAAAGCAGTTCACAAATGCAGGTCGGCTGACTCCTGTTTGTTTTTGGTGGCTTTTGAATTGAAGACTTCTTCTTTTGAGCTAAGTACCCCATTGGGGAAACCTTTTTCTTGTTCCAGTCCGATGTCAGAAAAAGTTAATAACTGTATATCTTGTGGGAAGCAAATACCTCATAAGGATTTTCACTCTTACTGTATACCTTGCTTAGGTCCTGACCACGACGTAGCTAATTGTAGGTTTTGTGCTAAGTTTAATCAACGCACTATTAGGCGTAGGTACGATTTTGCCTTCCAATATTTTGGAAAAAGATTTAATTACAATATGTCGTCGGATTCTTATCTGGCTACTGCAGTGTGTAAGAGGCGCAAGGATAAAGACATGCCTTCGAGGTCCAAAGTGGACAACTTTATTCAACCAGAGCCAGTTGCCGGTTTGGCTGTCGTCAGTGAGGTGCTTTCGCAGCCCCTGTCATCCGCCACTTTTGAACCGGTTGCCTGTACCGACTCCCGTGAGGAGCCGATGGGGCCTTCAGACTTTTCAGGGATTGGACCTCCGGATATTGCTCCCTCAGATGGGTCCGGAGCTGCTGTGCAGGCACCAGCTTCTGAGGGAGTTTTTAGGCCTACACAGCTTCATGTACAGATGACTCCAGTTTTGCAGTCAAGGACAAAGGCAAAGACTAAGGCTCCGGCAAAGACAAAGCAGCATGCACAGGCACCTTCTGTTCAGGGCCCTAGACCTCAAAGACAGATGCTTAGAATGGTTGAAGACCAGTTAACTATGATCAGCGGTTCTCATCCCCCTCCTGACAAGAGACCTAGGCTAGAGCCAGATTATGATTCCTCAGATCAAGTTTCGATTTCTTCTGCTTCTTCTTTTGAGCAGGATTATTCCTTCCCTCCTTATGAGGATTCTGATGCTGAAGAATCCCTTCCTTCGGCCTCTCCTCCTGAGGATTATTCATTTGGGGAAACCTTGCATGACATGAGAGAGTATTTTCACTGGGAAGGGCAGGAATACTCTGAATCTAAGAAAAGGCTTAGGGATTTTCTTCTGCTTCCACAGCATAGACTCCTGGCTATTCCCCCTGTATTGGACATTGTGAATGATGTTTTTACAGAGGCATCTCTCTCTACTTATTCTTTTCCTCCTGCTCCTGTCAAACCGGATAGGTATTATAGGGTTCCAGATTCCCACAAATATCTTAAGAATCCTTCAGCTGATCCAGAAACTATTTCTCAGGGCCCTAAGGGTGTTAAAGCAGCCTCTGATAAGAATCCTATTCCCTCTGACCGAGAGTCCAGAGCCTTGGAAAGATGGGGCAAAAAAGTTTATACTTCTGCTACATTGTCTATTAGAGCTTTGAATTGTCAATTTCATATGTTAAAATATCAGCAATACCTTTTGTCTGTGTTAAAGCAAAAGATGTCTGCTGTTTCTGGTGGTGCAGACAATAAGGAATTACAGGATTTATTGCATGCTACTGAGCAGGTGGGTAAACATACCCTGCACTGTGGTTTTGATTCTTTGGAGGCTTCTTGCAGGGCTGCAGCAACTGGCGCAGTTATTAGAAGGCACGCTTGGTTAAAGGAGCAAAGTTTGCCTGAGCAGGTTAAAGCAAAGCTTTTAGATGCTCCTTTGCAACACAATGTTTTCTTTGGGGCCAAAGCTGAGGAAGTATTGAAGAAAATGGAAGACAAAGCCAAATCTATGCAGACGGTTAAAGATTTTCTTCAGGTACAACCCCCTAGATTTAGCAGGAATTGGCCAGCTAAACCTTGGTCCTTTCCGAGCTCGGACAGACCTCAGTGGGGCAGATACAGGCATTCCAGAGGTAGGGGTCAGGCACAGCCCCCTTTCAGAAATAAGCAGTGGAGTGCCCCCTCTCCTAAGGAAAGGGAAGATAGGTCACAACCTTACAGAAAATAGTCATTATGACTCTCCCTTACTAGCTCCAGGGGCATCCCTCCTGGATGCGCCTTTGGGAGGAAAAATCTCTCTTTTTTTATCACAATTGGAGCCACATAACCCAAGACAAATGGGTTCTGGACATAGTTTCAAGGGGTTACAGGTTTCATTTCCATACCTTTCCAAGATCAAACGGATGGCCAGATCTGCCAAAGCATCAATGGGCAGAGCACAACGGCAAGTTCGGTCCCTCATGGATATGAGGGCCATAGGTTTGGTACCAGATTCAGAAATGGGGCAAGGGTTTTATTCAAGACTTTTCCTGGTTCCCAGGAAGGAAAACACATGGAGACCAATCCTGGACCTTTCCGTATTGAACACCTTCCTAGAAATTCCAAAATTGAAGATGCTCACTCTGCAGCAGCTGCTGCCCATGCTGAGCAAGAACGCTTGGATGGTGACTTTGGACTTGAAGGAGGCTTACCTGCATATTCCCATACGGCAAGAGTGCATAAGGTACCTGAGATTCAAAGCGGGCTCGAGGCATTACCAGTTCTCTGTGCTGCCCTTTGGCTTATCTACTGCGCCCAGGGTCTTTACAAAGTGCCTGGTACCAGTAATGGCATTTTGCAGACAGAAGGGAATTCAAATATACCCTTATCTGGACGATTGTCTCATTCAAGCGGACGACAAGGAGACTTTACTTCAGCATCTAACATTTGTGCAGCATCTTCTCTTGTACCTAGGGTTCACGGTGAACCTAA
Organism: Protopterus annectens; assembly: GCF_019279795.1. NCBI lineage: Eukaryota > Metazoa > Chordata > Ceratodontiformes > Protopteridae > Protopterus > Protopterus annectens. The sequence goes on along the minus strand of NC_056729.1, from coordinate 1,797,834,555 downwards.
AGAAATCAAACCTGGTGCCCATGCAGGAAATTACTTTCCTGGGTGCGCTTCTGAGCACTACAACCCAGATGGCTTATTTGACACCAGACAAAAAAGTGCAACTGGCTTTTTATTTCAAAAATCTGGCTTTAATGAGTCAGCTGTCTGCAAGAAAAGTTCTGCAGGCTCTGGGTTACATGGCATCTTGCATTCTGTTAATACCATATGCAAGGCTGCATATGTGGAAGATACAGTGGTACCTCAAGAGTGTATGGTCTCAGCATTGCCACAGTCTGGAAACAGTGATTGCAATTTTGCCTGGTCTCCGGCAGGAGTTTCTTTGGTGGGCCGAGGCCTGTCTCCAAAACAAGGGGAGGCCTTTCTGTCCCATTCCAGCCAATCAAGTCATAATGACGGATGCTTCGGATCATGCATGGGGAGCCCACATGCAAGGGAAATGTCTTCAGGGTGCCTGGACAGAGGACCAAATGCATCTGCACATAAATTTGAAGGAGATGCTAGCTGTACAGAATGCCCTGACAGCCTTCAAAGATCTTATTCTACCGGGGCAATTACTGATAAAGACGGACAACACTACGGTGATGTGGTACATAAACAAGCAGGGAGGCTCTCATTCTTACCCCCTGTGCAGTTTGGCCATGGCTCTGTGGAACACAGCACTAGCCAACAAGGTGGACTTACTAGCTCAATTCTTGCCAGGAAAGGACAACACTCAGGCGGACAGTCTAAGCAGAACTCTTTTGGATCCACACGAATGGATGTTGGAATTTCGGATATTCAGGATGATAACGGAGGCGTGGGGGTGCCCGGACATAGATCTTTTTGCATCTCCCCAAAACCATCAACTTCAAACGTTCTGCACGAGGACCTACCACAAGCTAGCATGGAAAGTGGATCCTCTTTCATTCAGTTGGAAGCACCTCTCAGTATATGCTTTTCCTCCTTTGCCTCTTCTTCCTCGGGTACTTCTGAAAATCAAACAGGACAGACCACGAATGATTTTACTGGCTCCCAACTGGCCTCGGCAATTCTGGTATTCCACCCTGATGAACCTGGCTCAGGATCCACCCTGGATTTTGCCACAACTTCCACATCTACTGTCTCAACAAGACGGCCAGATCCTGCACAGCCATGTCAAAACTCTGAATCTAGCAGCCTGGCAGATCCAGGGTCTTTAAACAGTTCTACCCTTACCAAACAGGTACTGGATGTAATTCTTGAAGCTAGATGGCCCAGCACCAGGAAATCTTATGCAGGTAAATGGAAAATATTTTGCTCCTGGACTCAGGCCCAGGGTTTTGATTCTGCAGTTCCAAACATTCCTCTGATTTTACAATACCTAACAGAGATGTTACATAAGGGCCTATCTTATCAAAATTCATGCTTCTGCTATTTTTGCACATTACAATACGGATCCCCCAATCTTTTCTCATCCGTTACTTAAGCAATATATGAGAGGGGCGAAGAATATAAGGCCTCCTTTAAGAGCACCAGTTCCCACTTGGGATCTCAACTTTGTTTTGGAAAGGTTAACTATCTCCTTTTGAACCTGCAGATTCCACAGATTTAAAGTTTTTATCATGGGAAACTGCTTTTCTTTTAGCCATTACCTCTGCCAAAAGAGTTTCGGAATTGCAAGCTCTCATGGCTGTAGAACCCTTTATTATTTTTCATCAGGACAGGGTGTCCCTGAGGACTAATCCCATCTTTATGACTAAGGTGGTTTTGAAAGTAACCTTGAATCAGACTATTCATTTGCCTACCTTTTATCCTAATCCTCAAAGTGAAGAGGAAAGTATTTTGCATTCTTTATATATACACAGGCAGCTTCATTTTTACCTGGACAGGACCAAGATTTTCAGGAAATTGGACCAATTGTTTGTGGCTTATGCTTCTACCTCACAGGGGAGAGCAATCACTAAGCAGACTATTTCTAAGTGGATTGCCCACTGCATCAAGTTCTGTTACTCTCATTATGGTAAGCCTGTTCCTGTTAATGTCAGAACACATTCTACCAGAGCTACTGCCACTTCGGCAGCTTTTCTCAGTGGAGTTCCTACCAAGGAGATCTTAGAAGCTGCAACTTGGAGTTCTGTGCATACTTTTTCTAAGCACTACAATCTCCCTCTCTATTCTAAATCTAGGGCAGGTTTTGCCTCTGCAGTCCTGCAGGGTTTTGTGGCCGCCCCTTCTGTTCCTTCTCCATCCACCCTTTCTTAGCTTTGGGATTCAACCCTACAGTAATGACTAACAGTGAACCACGAAGAACATAGTACAGTTGTGTACTCTTACCATAAATGTAGATGTTCGAGTATGTTCACTGTTACAGTCTGGGTTACCCTCCCTCCTGTCCCCTCTTTTGTTGTTCTTTGAGTGCTGTCTGTGTCTCCTTGACATTTCTTTTTTCTCTGCGGTATTTTTGCTGGTGATATTTGGGAATGTTCAGGTTTATGTTTGCTTTTTCTTTTTGATTAAGCTTTTGGCCTTTATTTTTGGGCACCTGACATCTGGGGCAAGAAAAACTGGGGAAAATGGCGTCGGCTGAGGTCTTTATACCCCTGGCGCACTGACTTCAGGGCAGGAGCGACTTCAGCCGACGTCGGACCCGACTTTGGGACTCTGGCCGATCTAGGGCTGCTGCCAGCAGGAAGAACCCTACAGTAATGATTGTAACAGTGAACATACTCGAACATCTACATTTATGGTAAGAGTACACAACTGTACTTTATTCTTGGCTTGCAATAACTGCAATAACTGTAGGGAGAAACCGGACCATAGCAGTGGTTTTATCTGGCAATGTTGCAGTTGCTGGGGGGGCGAGCTGCGATGATGCAGGTAGACCAAGTGTGCTATGCAGACTTGTCTGGTAGGTATCCTTATTAAAAAGTGTTATTCTTGGCTTGCAATAACTGAAGGGAGAAACTGTAGCAGTTGTGTGGCTGTGGGTTGCTGTGTTTGTGGAAGGTGGAGGTGTGCCTTTGTAAGTGTGGTGTGAATGTTATGCATTATGAAATGGAGAAATTAAGAGTAAAATTTTGCTCAGTGAAGTCCCTAGCAATTTCATCACTGCTTGATTCAGACATATACATTCCTTGTGTTTGTCAGTACTATGTTTGAGTGCATTGTTTTGGAGTGTGGTATCACTGCTACAGCTGCTACTACTCTTTCAATAAAAGTATATGCTTCTCCAGGAGTCTGTTGCTGAGAGGATGAGAAACACACTACAAGTATACAACTAAGACAAACTACATAAAGCAATAGTAAGAAAGTACTAGTCACATCAGAGGCTTGGGAGGTCATTGTTAATAAACTGAGAATTGTTTTAAAATTTATCATTAAATACCGTAAGTTCAGGTTATACTATAAGAGAATAACTATGTAAAGATAACCATGTCAGCAGCCAAAATGCATTACAAGTTGACTATTTTACTGTGCACATTTTAAAAAATGCATAGACTAGCCTAAACTCTGGACTGATGAGTTTGCTTTTTTTTTCTTGTTCTTGGGAATTGCTATTCAGAAGTGAAGAGACATACAAGGGAACAGTTTTAGTGGCACACCAGGCTATTTTTTTATTTCTATTGTCATGCAAAGCTGACTAAATAGTTGAATCTAGCAAAGCTGGAAATGCGAGACTGTAGCCCACTGAAGGAGGGGAGATGGGAGGAGTAACCTGGCCAGGAACTGAAACTTGCAAAACTGCTCCTTGTGAAAAGACTTTTTTATCTCAGTAATTTGTTGACACTTTTGCAAGTTTCTTTCAGTGAATGTGTAGCACATCAGTAGGAACAACATTTGTAAAACTCAGCGCGTACCAGTCAATGACATATGAGCTGCAGACTCTCAAACTTTGCAGTTTTTTTCAGGAGTTCCATTGTAAGTGAATGGAAGTCTAGTCTGACAACAAATGGTAGGGCTATTTGTCCTCACAGTCTGTATTATAGGACAGATTTAGCTTTCCAAAGGAATCACCATGTCTGCCCCCATGAGGGCAGACAAGAGTAAAAGCAAAATAAAATTAGGAATGAGTACTTATTTTGCTGAAGGCAGCTTTGGGAGGTGTAGTAAATCATGGCAAGATAAAAAATATATGTTTTCTTCATCATTTGCCCGTAGTGGTCCTTTAATCGGGTGGATCAGGTATGCAGGAGGCAAAGGTACTACGCAAGTGGAAGTATTGGTTTATGTCACATGTCCTTTAAATTGACAGTTGCATTCAAACCATGTTAGTAAGTATTGTTTCAACTGCAGCCTGAACAGGGAATACTTTGTCTGGTGCTGACTGCCGAAAGGCTTGAGTACACTGTAACCATGAGAGTAAAACCTCTAGATATGAAGGAATGTTATTGTTTTCTTGAATAAAGCATTTGAGAGTATGGGGCATAGTTCCATTTGTCCTCCATATCTAGAGGTTTTACTCTCAGGGAATACTTTGTGTGATCAGTTGAATCAGGAGAACGTAACTGCCATATTTTTGGGGCTAGTGCAGAGAACAATGGCTATTAGAGTGCAGTTTGAGAGAAGAAGTTTGTAGGAAAGGACCAGATCTGGTTTGGCTTCTTAGGTTACGAGTTTGAGAGGAAGTAATTGAAAAAATATTTTGATCTTATTTGCTTGCTTACTGGATTTGAAGTCTTCTTAAGACACTCAGTCTTGCTGGCTGGATTCAAAGTCTGATTATAATTGCATTCACAGTCTGTTGCATACAGAAACTTGCAGAATATACACTGATACAACATCTGACTTTAAGAACAGTAACCAATAACTTTTATAATAAATAAAACTGGACAAACGTTGCAGCTTAAAAGTACTGTTCCAACTTTACTTCTCATATAGTACAGATGATGTGAGAGATATAACATTTACCTTGGGACTTGTGTCCCTACCAAACCTCTCTCTCATAGCTGGATTTATACAGCTCTTTATATACAGTTTTAGTCCTGTAGAAACAATACTAAGCTTCCTTGTTTAACAATGTCTTGTAAGAGACCAGCTTTTCTGACAGTGTGAATATCCTGTAACAGTGTCCTAATGTCCATGTAGAAAAACATATTTTTGAGGAAACACATTGTCCTGTATTCTATTTGGATCTTTGTATAAAACACATGTTCTTATGTCAATGCTGATAAGCATATCCTGTTTTTTATGAAGAAAAAAATATTTTTGAGAAAACACATTGTCAGAGATCAGCTTTTCTGACAGTGTGAACATCCTGTATTTTATTTGGATCTTTGTATAAAAAACATCTGTTATCCTGTTTTTCCATGCAGAATAACATGTCATTGTTCTTTAAAAGCAGATTTTGTATTTTTGCTCTTGCATACATCCTGTTTTGAGTCTGTAAGGGAAGAATGTCCATTCAGCAGATTCCTTTTCCAAGCCATGGTCATTTAGTCTGACTGCTGATCACATATTACTTAAACTTTGTTTCTGCATTTAAGCAAGCCTTTTCTTTCAGCATATTTACAACATAATTAATTTCAGATTTATATTCATAAAATCTAACAGTAATAACTTTGGGAATGAGAGGAGAGGTGATTATGGTAACACTTATGTTCTGTAAACCATTACTTGTGAAGAAATATAATTGCTCATATACTGTCCATATCAGGCCACAGCCCTCTGCTTATATTGTTCCTCCTCCTCCTCCTACAACTCCCTTTCACCTTACCTACATGCAGGACAGTCCCTACTATGACCTATTCTCTCTACATGCTACTTACTCTCTGCCATGTCCATTCTTGTTTTCATACCATATCTTATCTCTCCCTTTCACCTCTTAATTGCTTCAAGCTTACCCCCCCACACTTGATTTTTAACAATGGTCATGATGTTTGATTAAGCTTCTCAGTCTGTTATCATTGCCTGCATGCCTGCTTGCAGCTATGTTTTGTGCTTCCAATTGTATACTTTTTCCTGAGGTGCTTTTTATCCCTGTGTCTGCTGTGCATGGGAGCATACAACTGGGATTGTTCTCTCCCTTCCCTAGGATGGGTGAGATGTGGTAAAGGCCACTTCCTGCCACACCCCCTGCCAGGCTTTTCCAGTGCTTGAGCCATTTTAGCCAGAGCTTTATCCTTGTATGACACAGAACTGGGTTCTTCCAACTGTACACTTTTAAAATCACTTTCTACACTTTCAACTTTGTTAACAGTGTGTTACTTTTTACTGTTTCCTGTGCTAATAGTGCCCAAGTTATGTAGGCTGTTGTTAAAATTATATGGTTAATGTGCTTATTTTCCATTGTATGTATAATTTATTTTTATTTATAACTGATTTTTGAAGCTTTTCTCCCAAGGACTCCAGTGAAAATAGTTTCTGTTGAAATAGATCTAATAATGACAATAATAAATATTATTACTGCTGCTGACTGTTTTATACTTATTTTTCTTTCTTGTCCCTTGCTATTATACTATTTGTGTTATTTTATTTATCAATTAACTGGGTAAGTGATCTGTTTTATTATATATTCTTTTCAGACATAACCTGGACCACAAGGTTAGGGATAAATCAACGATAAATATAATACACAGAGAAATATTAGCATAGCCAACATGTTTTTGGGGAGAAACTAAAGAACCCAGAGTAAACCTATGCAGGCAAAGGGAGAACATGAACATGCCCAAGAGAAACCAAGTGAAGATCAGGATCAGACTCCAGACACTAGAGATGTGAGGGTGGCAGAGACCCTAACCACTGAATCAGTCTGCTACTTTCAGATTGTGCTTTCAATTAAACTATCTAAATATGAAACTTAGTTCTACGCAACATTTCATTTTCTGGACAGTAGCTTAACTTAACTTTTGACCTGTAACTTCCATGATCTGGTTATTGCTATGGCTTGTTATTGGGAAGACATTTATTACATAAAATTGGGTATTGTTTAAACTCAAAACAGATATAAACAAATGGAAGTAAACCAATGCATGCATATGTATGTGCAGATGCATGAATACACACATCAGCTGAAATATGTAAACATTAAGCCCATATCTTTGAATATTGTCAGTCAGTATCCCCCAACATTTTCATTATATAGCCAGGCTGTAAAAATGCTCCTGCAATTTTTAAAACCACATACAGTACCTGTTCTTTACTGTTTTTCACATTCTGAGAAAGGTACTTTATAGTCAGCATATAAACATGTATTTCAGAAGTGAGATGAAATCTTTTTATGCTGTTTAAATGGAAAGGGGTCAAAAGGTCACAATCAAAATGTATCCTGGCGATATTAGTAAACATTATGAGCCTGACTTGAAGTTCATAAACTCAGAGCTGTAACTTTGGCAGTCTTTAAAAAATTTCAGCCCAGATTTTCACTACTGTATTTTTTTCACATCAGTGTATTAATTTATCTGTGAAATTGCTTACATCATGCATTCATACTGGCTAAATATATTTTTTACAAAATATAGCATGATCACGCATCTGAATCATTGTACTACAACAGTTAAAAAAATAAATTAAACATTTCAGTTCTTACATAATATATCTTTTTTTACAGCAGTCTATAAAAACTGTTGTAGGAAGATATGGGACTTAAATATGGTTACTCAAGACAGCTGTGACACTCAGCATGTTTAGTAGCATTTTATATTCTTAAACATTAATGAAAATTAAATAATTGCTTCTCTTAAAGCATATTTTGTTTCCATTTTAGTGGGGTCAATGACAAATGTCATGATATGAATTGACACAACAAATAGTCATCAATGGCAAATTCTTGCTGTAATTATTAGACGTCTGTGAATTATTGCATGAAACGCAGTACTCCATTTACTAAGCAGGAAAAAAGCTCTTGTGTGTCTTTTATTTGGCCGACTATTACAGTTTGTGGCACCATTATTTGTTGTCATGGTGAAGACTATGAAATGAATAAAAATGTCTTTTGTTCTGTAGGGTGCTAAAATATCTTTTAAACAAATTTCAATGATGCGGCATAAGTCTTGGAAAGAAAATTTAGCCGTAACTTTTTTGGTTTACTGTACAAAGAGCATCTCTGAACATAGATGCTTATTTACAAAGCATCTGCAGTAAAACATTCACACGATGATGAAAACACATGCTAGAGTTAGAGTGCAATAAAAGCAGTCAAACTGAATTCTGTAATAAGCTGAGTTCACTGATTAGTTAAGCTATGATATTGCTAGAAAGATTTTAGAATCATGGGCTTGGAATTTTTAACTGAGGAAGTACAACATTGTAAGATTAAATCTGTTTAACCCATTTATTTCTGCTTCCGAATACCAAAGGAATAATTCCTAGACTGATTTAACATTGGAGTAGCTCTTGCGAATTTTATGATTAGATATTATACTATAGAAATATATGAATTACTGGTTAAGAATGCATTAGAATACTTATCAAGATTTCAGAAATGACCATTGGTTTAGCAATATGTTTGGTGATGTATAACTCTCCATTCTGTCCCAGTTTCATCCCTTTAAGTGGCCTAGTAACATATGTCACATTCAGTAGCCTGGTTTTAGCTTTTTAAGAAAGAACACTTTTCCCAGCACTTGTGTAGGTCTAATTAATCTCAGTTTGACATACAGAGAATGGTACCAACTAGTCATTGAATGGACAGTGTGTAAGAATCACATTTAAGTGGCACTTAAGTATTTTAAAGCTGTAAAGAAGTTCTTTGGATAAACCCTCAAAAAGTAAAAGAACTTGAATAATTGTTGCAGCTTTAAATAACTAGGCTTTAGTCATGGCCAGTCTTCAGCGAAGGGGCAATTGCAAACTAGAAAAGTACATTTGGATTTTACACATGTTGGACATTCTTTGCACTTCTGACATCTGTCTCAGTAGATAATGATAGGGAAATGCCATTGTAAAGTTTTTTTTTTTTTAAATTGGTACCCTTTGTTAGCCATTAGGCCCATAAAATGCTTTCTGTATTGTTCCTGCCATCTGACCTTCCATCTGTCCACTCAGAATTATGCAATGAGGCAGTCCCCAAGAATTTTGCTTGTAGAAAAATTCTGCTAGAATGTAACTGGTTAAAGAGAGCTAAATTTGAAATAAAGTAAATATCAGGACACTAGATAGTATAGTATAGTATAGTTTTAAAAATAATATGGTAAAAATGTAGTGTTAATTTGTTTGTTTGTTTGTTTTCTTATTAACTGAGCAGATGAACTGATCCAGTTACCATTTTCGATTATAGCATGAACCAAAGGCACATCAATGTATGTATGTATGGACACACACACACACACAGACACACACACACACACACATATATATATATATATATATATATATATATATATATATATATATGTGTGTGTGTGTGTGTGTGTGTATACATATATGTAAATACATTATATATATATATATATATGCAGAAAAAACTTCAAAAACAAATCATCCCCAAGGGGGGTGCTACAGGAAACAAACACTGGAGACAGTATATGTATGGGTCTACTTCTCAAGCCCAACTACCACATGACCGACTTTCAAAATCTTCTTTCTGTAAATGAAACTCTTGTTCTCCACTGTAGTTATCCTGGAGTTGGTGGGTGGGTTGGGGGGGCTTTAATTACCTCAGCATGAGTTTAGTTTACGGTTGGCCACGTATTTACTTACCGTGGTAAAAACTGATTTTCGGGTTTTTCAACTTTAATGATTTTCGTCTCAGGATTTTGAAATTTGGTCATGTAGAAGTCGGGCTTTTGAAGTAGATCCATATATATATATATATATATATATATATATATATATATATATATATATATATATATATATATATGGTGCAGTGGTAGTGTTGATGCCTCACAGCAAGAGGTTCTCCCGTTCGATTCTGTGTGGAGTCTGTATGTTCTCCCTGCGTTCATGTGGGTTTCCTCCGGGTGCTCCAGTTTCCTCCCACGTCACAAAGACATGCATCTGGAGTGTTTCTCCCTGGGCCTCCGTTGAAAATTGACATTGTTCCAAGTCGGACTTTCTCAGTTAACAAATGTTAAATAAATAAATAATATATGTTATTTTACACAGAGCACAGACACAGACAAAACATTACTGCCAAAAAATAAATGCAATCATAGCCAGAGAAGTCTAAGAATAATTATTGTTTGTACCCATGAATTGTTGTGAAAATATGTTTATGGATTACAACTGTACATGATTGTTTTGAGCAGTTTTTTTATTTTATTTATATTTGTTTACCAGAGTAGTGCACTAATCAATATTGACCAATTTCAGGCTCAGTCCAGGTGAAATACACAACATTTCAGAAACAAAAAAATACAGAAATGTAAGCAATGAGTATTTCTGTCTAATTATGTAGACAAATTGTGTATATGCACATTCTAGTGAATAAGCGCAGTGCAATGTACAATTAAACAGAGTTTAATGTACAACGTATACATTAGTTTCTAAAATAGATCAATCTTCAGTGAATTTTGAGAGAGGAAAATTGACTTGGAAAGGAGATAGGTTAGTTGATATGTCCTTTGTTGAAGCTGGAGCATATGGCTTGGAAGAAGAAGTGCATCTTGAGTTGTATTCTGAATTTGGAATACGTTTTGATGGGTAGAGCTTGACAAAGAGTAGGTGCCTGAGAGGAGAAAGCATGTGTAGTTCTGTGGAGTTTAGTTCGAGTGGTAATGAGAGCTGGTGTGTCTTGCGAGTAGTATCTGAATTGGAAGAGGAGTTTTTTTGTGAAGTCCAGCTGCAAGGTGTGCAAATTTGTAGAGTTAGAATCGCAAAGTAGGTTAGATCTTTGTTTTATGAGAGAAATTTGGCTTTTCTAGGGTGATACAGTGATGCTTCAAAGAGGTGAGTTTGTAATGAGTAAGCAGACGCTGTTAGAGATAGTTTAGAGTGTGGCAACGTTTTTCTTGGAGGCAGAAGCAAGAATTGTGAGCCCATATTCAAGCTGAGAAAGAAGAACTCCTTTGTAAATGGCTGCTCTGGCTGGCTGGGATAGAAAAAGAGAGATCTTTTTGGCGCAGCAGAGGGGGGGGGGGGGGAGTTTATTTTGGGTCTCACTTTCTCTATGTGAAAATGGAAGTTTAGTGACTGTTCAAGCCATAGTCCTAGATATTTGAAGGTGGAGGTTGTCCCTGTAGAATGGATGTGTAGGTCAAAGATAGTTAGAGAGTCATGTGCTTAGTGAATTTTCTGTGGAAGTCCAAAAAACATAGTTTTGGTCTTGATAGGGTTGAAAAGTAGTTTATGACTTATCAGCCATTGATGGTGCTCATGTAAGTCTGACTGGAGTTGGTACTGAATGTCGGTGTGAGAGTGACCCGATTGGTAAAAGACCATGTCATCAGCATTGTGGATAACTGGGAGATAACAGAGGTCGCAAGGAAGTTTGTCAATGACTATGGAGAAGAGGAGGGGGCAAAATGCATCCTTGTGGTACACCTTTGGTAATAGGTGTCTGTCAGTGAGGAAGTTTTTAAACCAGAGAGCAGCATCTGTACTGATACTAATTTCAATTAATTTGTTTTGATGAAGATAGTGGTCAATGAGGTCAAATGCCTTTGTCAGGTCTGTAAATAGGGCACCTGTAAGGAGGCCACTATTGGAGTTTAGCAGCATTTCAAAAGTTAGGGACCAACATGCTGTCATAATACTTTGTCCAGGCCAGAATCTTTGTTGTTTGGTGGAAAGCAGGTTGTACTGCTGAAAATAATGTGAGAGTTAGGTGTAGACTATCTTTTCCAGATGTTTGCCCAGAAATGGGAGGCTGGATATTGAGAAGTATCTTTTGGGGTGATTTGCTTCAGAAGACGTTTAATTAGAGCAGCTTTCCAAATCTGTGGCATGATGTTTTGCGTGAGTCATAGATTATATATGTGTGTGATAACTTGGGGATACAATTCAGGTAAGTGAAGAAGATTAATATCCAGACTTTGTGATAATGTGCCATATGACAAGCAAGAACTCCTTGTATTTATATGCTCATTTCATCTGTGTTTCATTATGCTGTGGTATTGTAGGTGTCCAACTCATCTAGGTAAATATATTCTACACATGTGGTGCTATGACAGAGAATGATCTTGCAGTAGAGTTTTAGAGTGATGTACAGCAATGCTGAGGGTCATTAAGTTGCATTCACAGCCTGACCTAAGTGACCAGAGGTGGATTGCTTTGGAATCTATAAGCCAATGAGGCAAGAATCTGCAGTCAGGAGCTTTTATGCATCTGTACAAAATAAGGTATGGCCCTGCAGAGCAAACAAGGTACTGGGGGGGTGACACACAAGCTGGGGTAACATAGGGATGAAGGGTGAGGTAGGGTACTTGGAAGAAGTCACATTGGCTCAGTGGCCAATCCACCATTGTAGGTGATGGTCTATGCAAAGTTTGCCTCTGGTGGTCATTGATCATGGCCTATCAGTCATGGGAGGTACTCCACAGTCAGAAGGCAAGCATTCAGGTTAAGGTGCATTTCAAACATCACCAGTCTATGCAACTAATGCCAGAAGAGGAGCTTCTTGAATTGTGGTCACAGGGGCCACCAGTGAATCCTCCGGGTCACTTTCAGCAGGTTGACCTCCACCTCCCTGCTGAGAATCAGCCCTCATGTGCACTAGTGTCCAAGCACCATCGGTATTAAATGGCACAGGCTAAGGTGACCTCTGGTGTTTCTCTGCCACAGCTATAGCAGGGCCTGCAGAAGGGAGAGAACAGAAACAGAGTATTCATTAGCACTCATTAGCACACACAAAAGTTTACACTTACTATGAAAGCTGTACAAATCCTGACACTGGGAGTGATGTTTCTGCTTGTTGAAGCATTCTCTCTTTCCTCCTCTTCTGCAGAAAGTCAAAGTAAGAAGAACTTAGTGCAAAACTGGACCTAGAAAATCAAGAGAAAAAAAAAAACGAGAAAAAAAACTATGATTACCTTAAAATGATGGCTGTCTCTGCCTAACCTCTGTTTCCCAGTGGCTAAGCTGGGGTGCTGACAGTGCCGGTCACCATCTCATGTGCCTACACTGCTCACCAGAGAGTGTGATGACAGTGCCATCACACACTGCTAGACATTTACATTGTACAGATGGCCATCATAATGGCCTAGTGGGTGCTCCTGGAAGTCCTTTTGAGGGAAGAATAGGAAAATCTTGCTCTCCCACAATCACCATGCAGAAGCCCTACTGTTCCCACTGTTTAATCCAGTCACTCATGTAGGTCTACTCAAAGAGCAAAATGGTAGCCCCGTGCACACAGTTGGACATTCAGACACAATGTGATACAGTTTGCAGTGCAGCAGTGATGTGCTTTATAATATTTGTGTAATGCAGACTCACAGTGCTACAAGATCCACAGATGCCATGCATGAGCATACAGGGCAAAGCCCTGGGCTGGGCAAGAACAAGCTGAATAGCTCAGTCCACAATGATAGAGTAGTGCGTTATAGTAGCAATTCAAAAGCAGATGCAATAAATTTTCTCATTAATGTAACCACCATGTTATGAGTCCTGAATTAGTGCAATTAAAAAGCAGTGCCCCTCCCCCCTTTGTGCAAAAGACCACAGAACTGTAGAATCAAGACTTTACTGCATTAGGACATTAGATTTTGAAATAAAAGACATGGGCATACTGGGGAAAGCAGAACACCTGGCAACACAATCCTGCGCTATGGTTAGCATCTATAAAGGATGACAGCAGAGGAACATCTGAATGTGTGAGTGTGAATACACCACAATGACATGACACCGTCAAACCTGACAGTAGGTGGGGGGCATGCCAATGTCAATGCACACAGAGGGCAGGAAGTGTTACACAGGGTTCAATGACCACTGTCCAGCAGGAGAAAATGGTAATACATATTGTGGGTGGGGAAGGGTGAGTACAGATTAATTATGCTGATGTAGAAAGAGGTGTCACAACAGCAAACCCATAGCTGCAATCCATATAGAAAAGTAGAGAATTATTACATCACAACAGAAGAGAGGTGAGTGAGCACCATATGGGGTTGGGGGAATCATACAATCATATAGGACATCCACAGTCAGCCATACACACATGCTGACATGTCATGGGCCCACAGGAAAATCAGTGATTAGAAAAATTCACCATCCAGGAGACTGAGGTGTTACTGCAGGCCCTCCACAGACATGGCACATGCATCCTCACCAAATAAACAGGAATAGGTATGGCAGGGAGAGGCTCAGAACATCAGTGTTGTGAATGTCCATAATGGGAGTCTACATGATGTCTGGTGAAAGGTACCCAACATGATACCTTATACCAATAGCAAAGCATGGGATATTGCCAGGGCTTGTCCATCACAGGAGGTAGGCTGGGCAAACAACACAGAAGAAGCTTAGAGACCTGTAATTCCTGGTGTCCCTGTCTGGGGAAGGGGTTGGACCAGGGGAGCCTGCAGGGTTTTTTGCTGGGGGGTGCAAACCCAGAGTCCCCCAACCCAGCCCCCATGCAGCCATTACAGTATCCCATTACTTGGCTATTTCTCCCCAATTGCCATAAACACTATTCAAAACTCTCAGTGTGCATACTGTTTTATGCTTTACTTCTACAATGATTACAGATACTTAGATTTAATTTACTACTTTTATTTCAAATTTTATAGCACAAACACTGATAGACATTTGCTAAACCTAAACAAAGCAAAGCAATAGTCTTACAATGAAAACAGACTTAGCATTAAAACTTCTCTACCTTTGAAACTCACATTCACTGAAAGAGCATTGAAATCCACTTTCAAAGAAAATGCATCTGGCCAGTGGCAGGTTAAGTTTACCTTTGGGCTGTTTTCAAATCATAGGCCCCTTGCACACATTTTAAGAACCATGCAAAAGTTCTTTGAGTCACCTTCCTAACTGTATTAATTATAATATATAATAATTGAATTATATTTCTTATATAATACAGTACCACTTGTTGGAGTGTATTTTAAATTAATAGTTTTGAACATTTTTCCAGTAAGCAATGAAACAAAACATATGAACCAATAATGACAAACTGCCCAGTTCAGAACATTTCAACCATAAAAGGCCACTCAGACTTCTATCATTACAATCTACCAATATCAGTCAATATGCAGAATCTCTGAATAAGTAAAAGTCATCTGAATAATTCTAGATTAAAGAGATCTGGAACTAATGAAGAGGTTGTTGCTAGAAAACAACTTTATATTTCAGTGTTTCATCTACAAATTCAGTGCCTGCTGCCCTTAAAGAATAAATTGCCTATGTTACATTAAAAAAATGGTAAGCTGGTATATTGCAAGCTGAAAAACAGATTCATAGTTACTAGGCATCTCATCTAAAGGAGGACATACTCAGGACTGCAGCACCCCACCCCCTTAAAATACAAATCTACACAATGTGGGAGTAGAACCTACAGCCCTCTACATCAAGATACAAGTATGCTACCTGCTGTGCTACTAATACTGCTTTAAAACACTATACCACAATACTGATACCATTTGCTAAACAAAATGCACATTTTAAGCAGACAGCATGAGCAGCAATAAACTTCTTTTCCCTTGAAACTCACAATTCCTTGAAAATGCACTTGAAAATAAATTCCACCTGCTAACTCTAAATAGGGCATTTCACTCACACACACACACACACACACACACACACACACACACACACACACACACACACACACACACACACACACACACACACACACACACCTCAACCTCTTAGTGCAAGAAATCTAGAGAAAGCCTAAAATAAATAGGGACAGATTATAAATATTACTCCCATAAAATTGCTAGAATAACAGGATTTGTGTTAGTATGCATTTTTCTAGAGGATATGACATCTAAAACTCAAATGTCTGTTATTATTTAGCAACTAAAGTACTTTTTAGGAGGGATATGGGGCAAAAATGTGGACATTCTTCAAAAACCTAGACACCTGAGGGGTATGCTACCTCCCTGTTATACACACACACACACACACACACACACACACACACACACACACACACACACACACACACACCGTATCTCTGAATCTCTTAGCACAAGAAATCTGGACAAAGCCTGTTATAATGTTGGGGACAAAGGCCCAAAAATAGAGACACATTTAGAAAGTTGTTAGAATAATAAGAGTTGTGTTAGAATGCATTTTCTAAAGGATATGAAGTTTGAAACTCAAATTCATTCATTATTTAGTAACTTTAATCCTTAGCTCATCCCAGTGATTTGTCAAAAAAAACCCAGAATTTTTCTGAGGTACAGACCAAAAATAAAAGGCAAAAATCTGGACATTCTGTGAAAATCTGTACAATTGAGAGGTATGAACACGCATACATCCCCCTACCTCCTTAGAAAGTGGATAGAACATCAAGGTTTGCATTAGTATGCATTTTCTGTGGATATTAAGTTTAAAACTCAAATGTCTGCCATTATTTTCTAACTTCAGTCCTCAAAGATTTGCCAGAAAAAACACAATTTTATGAGAAGCAAACTGAAAATATGAAGCAAAAATCTGGATAATTTTACACACACACATACACACACACACACACACACACACCCCTACCTCCCTCTTACAACCTACCTACATATTTCTCACACAAACACACACACACACACACAAACACACACACACACACACACACACACACACACACACACACACACACACACACACACACACACCTGCCTACCTCTCAGTTGTACTGGCTTTGTTTTACAATACTACTCCACCAGTCCTTCTGCGCAAAAATGGGCATGGCCAGAGTGATTGACATGCCTGGTGTCTGTGATGTGGCATGCAAATGGCGCATGATTGACATATAGAAGAATAAGATGTGAAAATGGAATCATACCAATGGGCGAGTTACACAAGAAAGAGGACAGTTTACTTGAAGCAGAAACAGACCACCACTTCTACTGTTTGTGCCAAATGTGCTGTACAAAATGTACCATGAAAATAAATCAAAACTTATGCCTACCATATCACCTAAATGCACTTCTTTTCCAAATGTTGTTGGGTATTGGATAACCTAATTTACTGCCTCACTGTACCAAGTTTTCCAATTTGGTTCTCAGTTGGAGGTGCCTTTGAGATGAAATCTGTGTGCCCTACCCGAGTCTGCATAGTTTTCACCTGCTGCTACAATCTCCTCCCTTATCTCAAATAAGTGAAATAGAATCATTGGAACTGCCTGTAGGTTATGTGCATCATTTGTGAGTATGTGCCCTGGAGCAGTCCAGTATCGTAACAAAAATAAATTACTCAGCTTTGTGCCCAAGCTTCAGCACCTCACTACCCCATGACGTTGAATAAGAGGAAAAGGTGCTTGTACACTTACTAAAATAATAATACCCAAGAATACGCACACCACAACGGTGTGCATACACACAGCACCTTCAATTTCCATTATGCTTTATCAGATGGGCAAGGACTCTCATTAACTCCCCATCATTGTTGTGCAGCACCACATAAAGTGCTTTTTAGGTAATAGTTAACACACAGACCTTCCATTACAAAGAATAACTGAAAGTAGCATGAACAGACATAATGCACACAGCATAGAGATAATGAAGTGCAATTAATCATCTGTAACATGAGAGGGGAAAGAACACTCACAAAAAAGATATTACAATGTTGAAATAAACAAGTACTTCCCAGCTGGTTTGTAGGTATAAAAGCATCCAACATGAGGGCTCCAATAACTTCCTATAGTTGTAAAACAGAAAAAAGTGATGCCAACAGCAGAAAAAAAAAACATGCAGTAGCGGAATTTGAGAAGAATGTCCCAGAGATTTCGACTATAAGCTCTTATACAAAGTCTTGTGCGTCCAGTGCTGATGACATGATAAATAGATCTGTACTGGTTAACAGTGCAAGCTGCTCTGTAAAACAGAGCAGTACTGGTAGCACTAAGAAAACTCTTAAGTGTATTAAAACATTTTCTCGTACTCAAAAAGTCCCTTACTTACATACTTTTTAAAATACCAGAAGCCAATAGGTATCGATTACTATAAAAATTTAAACTATTATTCGGGTTAATAAGCTGCCTTGTACCTTCGTCCACAGTCCAAACATCTTCTGGAATTCAAGTTCTGCATGGGAGAGGAAGATGAAGATGTAAAACATTGATTGCACAGATGCGGAAATGTCTGTGTGACTGGACACTTAAAAAAAAGAAAAAACATATTTTTTTTCTGTTTAAAAGAATTAATATCCTTGTCAGCTGGTTCCAGAGGTGTGCAAGTGCACCCCCTTGCACCTGCCTGCATGTGCCCTTGGGGTGGATCCTCCTTATGCTACTGGCTTGGATGTGGGAGCTGGGTTGGTGATGACTACACAAGTGTCTGCAAGGGATGCATCAAATTAGTATTAGACATTGCACTGGCATATAAGTACAGTGCAGTGCATGTGAGGCAGGACTTATTTAGGAAGAGGCTAATACATATCTGCCATACAGGTACCTCTGGTCTGCAGCTGCAACAACCTGTACAATAAGGTTATCTAGGTATCTATATATTATTTGTGGCTTCAGTGTATATTTATGTGAACTGTATACAGTGAGGAGGGTTCTGTGTAGTGTGCTGTCACAGATATTTTTTTTTCTGTTTTTGCTCTTTCTACAATGGATGTCTAGCACAATGGGATATTACATACTTAATGTCAGTAGGTCACCTGTGGCTGCTGATGATGTCAATGTGTACATGCTGCAGTCTAATGACACAGTGAGACAGTCAGCAACAGTAACAATGTAGGCCTCACGCAGATCCCCAGTATATGAGAAACCTGATAATGGACTGCTTGAAAACCCAACCTTGCCAGTATATAATGGATGAACTCTAGGAAAAGGTGCGGTGGTCTGCACCACTGCTCTGACTCCATGGCTGTTCCTGACTGTGGTGTCACACTTGACATTGATAAGCACATGTGCAGATTAATGATTCAGACACATCCAGCTGCTACACACGCCATTATGGAGATGGTGGATGCGCTTTTCAGCTAGTGAAATGACATGCAAAACCTACAAGACCTTCAGCAGCTGCACAGTGACAGTAACTATAGGGACAGGCAGCAGACATTTCTGCAGCACTCACAAGTGCCTAACATGGCCTCCACTGGTGCAACCATGTGGCAGATGGTAATCAACCAGTGGTCTGCATCTGCAAATCCTGCTGTCTGTGGCCATGGAAGGGTCCAGATATGAGGTGTCTGGTTACAGGCTGAGCATACCCAAATGGCATAAACTGTTCCTGAGACAACAACACTGTCATCAGTGACAACACAGGCAACTGCACATGCTAGTGGCTGGTCTCATTTAGGTGGCCACCTACGCTCCTCAGTATCCACCACCGAGACACCTCACCAGCCTATAAGCTCTCACTTCTGTAGTTCTACATCATCTATATTCCCTGTGGGCAGATTTAGCAACACACATATCCATCTTACTGATCATGGACACCATACCGCCGTATTTCTGTGCTGTCCCTGCCATGGACCACATCAAGCCTCCAAATTACAGGACATGACACTGCACATTGCCAAACATTCATAACACAGCAGCTCCACCATTCCCATGGAGGATGTGATTTCTGTCTTTTCTTAACCTGCTACTAAAGTGCATGGCTACTGCATCCACCTCCCATGACCCTAGCTCATATGATAACATTACTATTATCTGCTACTTTGTCCTCTATACTTAGGCAAATGATGCCTTGTGTACTCCCTAACCTGATTGGTATGGTAAAGTCAGATGCATAGAATGGCCAGTCCATGCAATGTATTGCAAAACCTGGGTTTGATATTGAATGTATTATTTTATTCCATGTTGCCTGTGCCATTGCCCATAACTGTAGACCAGATGCCATTTCTTTGTCACCACCATGATATATTGAAGTTGCAGCTGCCTTGCATGGAGTCAGACTGCATCCTCTTCCTCCTCTGACTGACTGTCATGCGTATCATCCACTGTTCCAACAGTTGTGGTAGCCCTTACTGGGATGTTTCCTTGCTGCTGAAGCTATTTTCACATAAACATGTTATGTAACATTGTGCACTCAGGAAACAACTGGCTCCGTGCCTCAAGTGAATATTGCTGAGCTCCACCCTTCAAAGCATCCCTTAAGTAATCAGTCACTCATTCTACAATGTTCCATATCTCTGAATGTGCAGTTTTGTATACCATCTTTACTGAGGTCTGAGGGGTTGCAGATAGGGGTTATTATTTATGGTTCTAATGCATATCCAGTTCAACACATGGCATGACACCATTATATGTGGCCTGCTACCTGATTTCATGCTAACTGTATATAGTAGGTCTGTACTCACCTACATATGACCTACAGAGTAGATGACACTGTGAAACGTCAACCTACAATTTGGTACAAGTTTGATGTACACCGTATATGTGAACTATGGGTGCTGCCTGAGTGGCACACAAACACATTATGGATGATACCCTATACATTGCACACCATGGCAGTTGAGTGAAAGGACATCCTCCTTGTTGGTGTATCTAACACCCTGTGGACTGGGAGAGTACATCGATGGCTCCCAGGACCTCAAGGAAACAGTCAGTGTTGCAAAATACCCACATAGTGATGGTTTATTGCTCTGAGGTTCTTGAGAATTATATATGATCTTCAACATGATGCAGTGCTGAGGGGACTGGTATAGGATCTATGAGGCTGATGCCTGTACAATTCCTAGTGTGTACCTTGTAGGTTGCTGAAGGCTCTCTATATCTAGGATGGTTGAAACTACACATTGCTTAGTGTTCAGTCGGATGGGTAGCCCATGTATCCCCTTTATGCTACATGTGGGTGGTACAGTTCAATAACCATCTCAATGAAGCAGTTCACAGTCTGATGGTCAGCCAAATGGTGGTGCATTTGGTGCTGGTTGTACCATTTGCATTGGAACTGAGGTCAGCTACTAACATGTGCTGCTGTGCTATAGCTGTACTATTATATTCATACTGCCATCCTGTACACTGGCAACTCCTGGTGTTCAGAACAGGTGATCATTGCAATGATGGGTACCTGCTTCATATGTTTCTGAATCACTCAACCATGTTTGATGGCCAGCACAAGGACAACCACAAGGCATTCTTTAGCTATGTCTGCAGCCTCAAACGCAATGCATGATTGTGTGCACAGCTCATTTTTAATGGAACCACCTATACTGAGCCAGAAGATATAGCAAACCTACTTGGAGACAAATTCAGCTGTGACTTTACTTCTACCAACCCCCCAGCCTCCCCTCAGGAAATACCATCTAATATAACACCCCCACTATCACTAGGGAACAGGTCCTCAATGCTGTCGCTAAGGCTAAAAACACTGCATTGATAGGCCCAGAAAACATTCCAAGCTGTCATATAAATTGCATGAAACATGACCTATCAGGTCTTCTGGAATCACTATTTAACTGTACACTCCAAACAAGCGTCAGGCCTCACAAATGGAAAACAGCAACCGTCATCCCTCCACACAAAGGCAGGCCATCTACAGACCCTGGGAAGTACAGACCCATAAGTCTCAATAGTCTCATATGTAAAGCCATGGAAAGAATTATCATGGAAATTATCAGTAATGACACAGAAAATATCCAGACACTGGATCCAACCCAGTTTGGTTTCACCATACTCAGAATGGTGGAATTCTTTAAGAAGGTCACCAAAGCAATACACAAAGGCAAAATGGTTCACACTGCCTACCTTGACCCAACCAAGGCATTTGAGACAATACCCTGCTCAAGAGGTTAGGTATAAACCATTATGTCATCCAGTGGATAGCCAGCTGGCTCACAGACAGGACTTAGGAAGGTAGAACTGGGGAGTCCACCTCTGCAAAGAGGCCAGCCACCAGTGGAGTTCCTCAGAGATCATCCCTGGAACTGCTCCTCTTTGTCATCTACTTCTCTGAAGTCAAGGCTAATGTCAAGGGCCTCTGCCTGACTAAATATGAAGAAGATTGTAAATTAGAAGCAGTCACAGAATTCCCCACTGACTCTAAGGGCTAACGCAAACAACTGGTGTCAGAGCTATGGACTAAAACTAAATGCCAAGAAATGCATAATAGTATCCTTTGGGAAGTCAGCTATCCCTGGCAATTACCATATTGACCACATATCTGTAAGGTTTAACTCAGTAGTCAGAGACGTGGGGAGACATGTAGACAGTAATCTAGCATTTGACATCATCTGTCTATGGTAGTGAGGAAATCATTTTATGTTGTGCAACTTATAAATAAAGGTATGGCATCTAAGGCCAAGAAAGTCATTGTTCCAATGTGTTCGACATTCATCAGACATGTCATTGAGTACAGTGCCCCCTTTGTTATGCATCTAACCAGGCACATCCAACAACTGGAACATCCACAGATGTTCCTTTCTAAAATAATACAGGGTTTAAATAACATGTTCTGTACAGACTGTCTTAAAGCCCTATCCTTGAATTCTGTCTGTTACAGCCTATTGAGGAGGGAGATCTATGGCTGGCATACAAGATATCACCGGAACCCCCTTTGGTGGACCCCTGCATAACTGTAAAACAAACAGCAAGCAAATTTCCCAGTCTAAAGACTTAAATCTTGTTTGTGATATAAACAGGACCTGCTGGAGAGACAAGTATGAATAAGGCACCCCATCCATGCGAAGCAGAGTTCCTCCCTAACCTAATTCAAATGTAACTTGGATAATTGGATGGGGAACAGGAAATTCATCCCTGGTTTGGCAGTTATATTTCTAATGGACACACGCAGTCTGTAAATGTTTAATCTCTGAAGCAGCTGCTTACACTTGCCATAGGTTCATAGGTTGTTACTAGCCTAACAACCACTAGCACCCATACAAACCTAGCCACGGACCACAAACCATTTGGGTCCCAAGTATAATGGGGGTCTATATGGGAGGCATGTTAGTAGGGAGGTAACTAAGGCTTTGTAAGTGGGGTGTTAGGATAATACTTTTCTTATTGATGGCCTCTGTCCATAATGGACATGGTGGCTAGACCAGGGAGAGAATTTACGATTTCCCATCCAATTGTGAAGGTTTCAATTGAATAGGGTCAGGGATGAACTCTGTTTTACATGGCCGGGGAGTCTATTCCATAGTGTAGAGATCCTTTGGGTTACATATCTGCCTCTCCAGCACATTTTGTTTATGTCTCAAGTGAAGTTCAGAACCCTGGATCTAGTGTTTGTATGTGCAACAGATCCATCAGGGCTCAGTCTGGGGAAGCTCTGTAAGCCAGTCAAAGATCTTCTGTAGGAGAGTGAATACAGAGACAGAGCCTTTAGGCAATCAGTGTAGGACAGGGTATTCATGCCCTGAATTCTCCTGGTGAGAAACCTTTGTGGGCGTTCCAACTGTTGCAAGTGTCTAGTAAAATACATGCCAAAGGGGGCATTGTATTAAATGATAGGTCTGATATGGACTGAGTAGAGTTGTACTATAACTTCCTTGGACCTGGATGCCATATCCTTCCATATAAGTTGGGAGCAGTGGTGGCTGGTGACTTCAAATCAAAGGGGGGGTTGCAGGAGATAGCTGAATGGGTGGGGTCAATGGGAAGGGGTGTGGCCAACTAGAAAGGAGAGGAGCTATGCTCAAAACCACAAAAACTAACTTTAATTAAATATGATGCCCTGGGTGCCAAACCCTCATTATGAGAGTCCAATCAAGACAAAGGAAGTGTAAAAGAATAAAAATATTTCAATGCATTGGTTGCATGACAGCTTACTTAATATCTAGATGGAAACAAAAAGGTTGTGAGGCATGAAAAAATAAATTACTTTTTAAATACAATACTGGAATGCCAGTCAAAATCAAGTATAAGAAAAACAAGCAGCACTCAACTCAAACCGCTTCTCCTTGCACTGCAGTTCTAATTATAATTTATATTCAGATTTATTAAAAGTACCAAGTAACATGCTGAAAGTAGCAATCTCTGTGATGCCCATACTTGTAAAAATGTTTCTTATCCAAAAAAGACCTGCTGCCTGACAACTATCTACATGCTTCATGGGGAAAACATGATCAAAGTAAAAAATGAAAAGCAAACAAGAAACAAGCTCAAGATACATTGCTTAAAGGATTACTGTACAGGTTATGGACCACACATGAATGGCATTCTGTTTAATTTATGGGTAAAGCCCTCAGAGATCACTGGAAGTCTCCAACAAGTGTAATGAGCTTCTTAAAATAAGGTAATCCTGTCCTTTATTACAAATACTGTCATATGCACTTCAATACCCAACGCTTATACATTATCTAGTTAAGTATTATCTGCATGGCAACAACAGAATGGCTTCAATGTTGGCAATTCTTTAACAGTATGCTTATTAAAGCTTACTTGCATGTTATGATCCTAGACAAGCTTACCTGATAGTCATTAAAGCATTGCTAATTAAAACACAGAGCAACAGGCACTTTCTGAGTAATAAGCATAAATCAACAGTGCAAAAATATGACAGAAACCAGACCATTCTGCAAAATCAAGAACAGATGAAAAGCCACTGTAGTACTTGTGTCTACCTTGGATGGGGGGATACCCTGCACATTTACACTGCATAACTGCTCCTTGCCTTGCTTGGACACATCCAGAGTCACTATATGGGGGAGTGGGGTGCAACAAATATGTCACAATTTGAAATGTCTCTGACTAACTGTGATGGTCCTGACACATTTGTCATACCTCTCAACCTCAGAGCAAGAAATCTGGGCAAAGCCATACATAGAAGTGGGACAAGGGCCCAAAAATAAGGACAATTTTTAAATATTGCTCTTATAAACTTAGAAAGATAATAGAATAGTAGGTCTTGCATTAGTATGAGTTTTCTGAAGGATATGAAATCTGAAACCTGAATGTCTGTCATTATTTTCCAACTTCAAGTCTTTAATGATTTACCACTAATTTGCCAACCCCCCCTGCAATTTTATGAAAAATGGACCAAAAAATGTTATGCAAAAATATAAAATGGCCACACAATACAGCTGGGAACCTGTCAAAGAAGGGACACTTTAATATTAGTACTGCTAACTTGAGCAGCTGACAAAATAAAATAATCTACATGCATTTCTGAAATAAAAGTAATCTATAACTCTGATTATTACAGTTATTTCTTAATTGTAAACCCTCCATGTTTTCTAATAAAATTGCTATTTTGTGGAGGGATTATTAGGGGAAGAGCAACATTTTGAGCCAAATTCGAGGACAGTTGAGAGATTTGGCTATGCCTAATTCTATAAAGCAATTTATTTGCGTGTACCTCTCAACCTGTTAATGCAATAAATCTGGACAAGGCCAAATATATTGGGGAACATATAAACAGTACTAAAAATTGCTCTTGTATAAACTGAGACAGTTGATAGAATAACAGGTCTTACTTTAGCATGCATTTTTCTGAAGGTTATGAAGTCTGAAACTCAGTGTGTAATTATTTAGTGACTTAATTCCTAAATGATTTTTCCGAAAACCACAAATTTTATGAGGCGCAAACCAAAAATAAGAAGCAAAAATCTATTCATTCTGTGAAAATCTGGACAGTTGGGAGGTATAGTTCAGCTGGGGATGTCAGAGTTTGTCGCCCTTCCCCCTCGCAAAATCATGGTTGAATGGAGCCTCCCTCTGCAGCCATTCCAATGATCCATTACTTGGCTATTTCACTCCATTTACCATAAACACTAATGTGCATACTGCTTTACTTCTACGATGATTTGGACTTCATTTGAAAGTTTTATTTTGCATTTTACAGCACAAACACTAAGACATCTGCTAAACAAAGCAATGCAGTCTCACAATGAAAACAGGCTTAGCATTAAAACTTCTCTGCCCTTGAAACTCGCATTCAATGAAACAGCATTGAACCCCACATTCAAAGAAAATACATTTTGCAAGTGGCAGATAAAGATTAACTTTGGGCTGTTTTCAAATCATAGGCCCCTTGCACATGAAACATACATGTCCTCTTTGATACACCTTCCTGATTGTACTAAATTATATTCCTTGTACAATACAGTACAGTTGTTAGACGGCATTTTAAATTTATTGTTTTGAACATTTTTCCAGGAAACAATGAAACAAAATGCATGCACCAATGACAAAACTACCCAATTCAGAACATTTCCATCATAAAAGTCTACTCAACCTTCTACAGTCCACCAGTATCAGTAAATATGCACAATCTCTGAAGTAGTAAAAGTCATCTAAATAATTCCACATTAAAGAAATCTGTAACTATGAAGAGGTTCCTGCTAGCAAACAACTTTATATGTCATTGTTTATTCATCTACAAATAAAGTGCCTGTTGCCCTTGAGGAATAAATTACCTACGTTGCATGGATTAAAAAAAATGATAAGCTAGTAATATTGCAATAGGGACTGTATGGCAAACTGATAACAGGTTCATAGTTATCACTCTAGGTATCTTTGCCAAAAAGGGCTGCAGCATCCACCCACTTTACAACGCAGTACAGTATCAGCAATGCATATATCTACTGTGGGAGCAGAACCCACAGCCTTCTGCATCAAAAGTAAGTACACTACCTGTTGTGCTATTAATAATGCAAGCAGACTCAGAATAAGCAGCACTAAAGTTTTGTTCCCCTGCAGCTCTCAGCTCCTTGTAAAATCTACTCGACACGCAGTTGTATCTTTGAACTTTGCAGCACAAGACATCTGGAAAAAGTTGAAATGTATTGGGGGGGGACAAAAGCCAAAAAAACAGGGACACAGTTTAAACATTGCTTGTATAATGTTGGAAAGTTGCTAGAATAAAATGCTGTGTTACCACCATACATTTCACTGCCACGTCTTTAACCCAGGGGACCCTGTGCAAAACAGTCAGAGAAACATACCACTATGCCAAATCAGCTGTTTTGTGAAAGAGAGGAAGACGAACTTAAATGGCTACCATTTAGTGAATTCACTTCTCACCATAGCTGTCAACCTCTTGGCACAAAACACCTGAACAAAGCAAATAATGGGGGAATACAGCCCCCAAACATATTCACTGAATTCAGTTCTCACTATAGCTCTCAACCTCTTAGCAAAAAACATGTGGACAAAGACAGTAATGGGGGGAATACAGTCCCAAAAATAGGGACAAATTTCAAATATCCATGTTATAAACTTAGACAACTGCTAGAATAAACAGTTTTGTGTTACCATGTACTTTTTGAAGAATATGAAATCTGAAATTCAAATGCCTGTTATTTTTAAACATTTAACCAGGAAACTAGTCTGACTTGGAACAAAAGACAATTTTCAGCAGAGCAGGGAGAAATGCCAGACACATCTTTGTAAGATGGGAGGACATGTAGACACCACACAGAAGGCACCCCAGCCAAGAATCAAACCAGAGAACATGTAGCTGTTAGGCAGCAATGCTACCAGTGCACCACTGCACTACAGACTTTGCAAGGAAAAATGTAGATACAAAAAACACAGATTTTATGAGGAACAGAACAAATATGATTCAAAAATCTGCAAATTTTTTTAGAAATGGTGGTGGATAGGGAATTCAGGTCTTTGCCACCTGCAACCAAGGTACAGGGTTCAAGCCTGAGTATCTCTACCCACCACCATTTGTTCTCTCTACCCACCAATATATAGTACCTGGGGCATTACACACACACACTCTTCATCCAGTGGTATAATTCCTGTCATGAAGCTTTCACTTACCTGCTGTAATTAAATGTCCTACCTGTTTCACGAATGAAGCAAGCCCACAATCCAGCCAGTGACCAAACATCTACCCAAAGCAGTAATCCACAAACAAAGCCCGTGCAATGAAAGTCCTGCAATAGCTGCTCACCCCTCAGTCCTCATTGGTTCTGCCTGCAGCTGAAGTAGTCTGGAGCTCCTCTGTTCTGTGTGGTCATCACTGCACAGATTCCTGGTTATCTCACAGCAATGATTGCTGGGTACCTCTGTCTGTATCCGGACTGCTGATAAAGGCAGTCTGAGTTCTCTAATGTGTCTGTGTAAAGAGGAGTCGGGACTCGTGATTTTTTTTTTTTCCATTTTTGTTTTCTTGTTTTACAGATTTTTATTTTGTTTTTTCTAGGTGGGAGGGCTGCAGTCCGGCAGTCCGATAGCACAAGCCACCCCTGGTTGGGAGGCATGTAATGATTGTCTTACTATCTTAACTACATGTTGGTCAAAGGCCAAGTTACTGTCTGCATATGTTCCCAGATCCCTTACTATTGGGCCGACTCTCAGGGTTATTCTACCAATGGAGTAATTAACTTGGGTTGACAATTTCCTAAAGGGCCCAAACACGAAAGGCAAACACAAACTAAGAATCCAAATAACCAAAGGCAAGCAGGAAAAACGTAAAAACAATTTATTGTAAGCGCTTTCGGAAACAGACTGTGCTGAAGAAGGAAAAGCACAGTCTGTTTCCGAAAGCGCTTACAATAAACTGTTTTTACGTTTTTCCTGCTTGCCTTTGGTTTTTTGGATTCTTAATTTCCTAAAGGGCATTATAATGCATTTTTTGTCATTGGGTTTTAGGCCCTGGCTTTAACACTAGTCATTTGTCTGTGTTAAACTCGCTTTGCAAGATGTTGGTGTCTTGGGGGAAATATACACTAGTTTCCAGTTTACAGTCATCTGTGAATTTGTTGGGCTAGAGGCCTTGAACATTAACCTTGACTTCTGAGAACTAAATGCTAAACATGAGCGAGATCAGCTCAGAGCCCTCGGGTACTCTTGGTCTCTTGGTGGAGGTAGTCTAATTGATTCTGACTTCTTGTATCCTGGATGTCTATGAGCCATCTGACAATCCAGTGAGTTAATTAAGGATTTATGCCTAGTTCAGAGAGCTTGTCAAAAATGCCTGAGTGGGGTATTGTATGGAATGCCTTGGCTAAGTCAAGATACTGTTTTACCCTCATCCATTGCCTTGGTGACCCTCTCAAAGAAGTCTGCCAGATTAAGTAGAGATGACCTTCCCTTAACCATACCTCTCAACCTCTTTACTCAAGAAATCTGTACAAAACCTGACATAATGGGGGGAGGGGGACAACGGCCCAAAAATAGGGGCACATTTTAAATATTGCTCTTATAAACTTAGAAAGTTGCTTGAATAACAGAATTTGCATTTGCATGCATTTGCTGAAGTATATGAAGTCTGAAACTCAAATGCATGCAATTATTTGGTGACTTTAATCCTTAGATCACCCCAGTGATTTGTCAAAAAAACTCACAGATTTTATGAGGAATGGACCAAAAATATGAGACAAAAATCTGGACATTCTGCAAAAATCTATACAGTTGAGAGGTATCCCTTAACAAAGCCAAATTTGGATGGGCCCAGTGTCTGTAGGTTGCCAATGTCCTTGATTATCATTTTCATGATAATTTGTTCCATGGCTTTGCATATTATGCTTGTTAGACTGATGAGCATGTAGTTCCCTGGGTCAGTTGATGGTTCATTCTTGTGGAGGGGAATGATTGTTGTGGTCCTCCATTCACTTGGAATGTAGCCTGTTTCAAGGCTGTAGTTGAAGAGTGTGTCAAGTGGTCCTGATAGGTCATGTTTTAGACTCCTTAGGAGGCAACTGAAGATGTTGTCGGGACTCATGGAGGCGGTGTTCTTGGTTTTAATGAGTGCTGCCAGCACCTGGTCCCTGTTAAAAGTTGGGAGTAGTATGTTGGAGGGAATTTTAACTGGTGGAGCTGGGGAGGAGTGGGGTTAAAGTTTGAGCTCAGCTTATCAGCCTGTAGGTTTGCTATGTCACCCTGATTGGTAAAAGTGGTAACGTTCACCCCCCAGTTCAGCACACTGCTGTGTGTTACTTTTAAGGTTCTAGACATAGCTGTAGAAGGCCTTGTGACTGTTCCTAGCCTGTGAAGATATCCAGAACCCATAGTTGGCCTTGTTGTACTTAATGAATTAGACCTCTAAGTTTCTGGTTTGGTTGTATAAGAGATCACTTGTCTTTAAAGGAGTTGTTCTTCCTGATTTTGGCCATGAGCTTTCTTCTTTTATTGCGTACCATGTTTATGGTGAGGATTCCACCAGTATGGTTTGTTTTTAGTGTTTGTTTTGGGTTTACTTCTGGTAGGTATGGCATGCCTTTATGCAGCCATTTGCGTGTTTGTACAGGGACTCTGTGAATAATTCTGCATGGGTAGCTGTAGTCTTGGGGTTAGGAGGAACCGTGAATTTTGACAAACTGCCACTTAATAGGATATAGTTTGCCTTAGAATAGTTCACAACTTACAGGTTCGGCTGTGTTTTCTGGGCATATTTTTTACTTTAAAGGAGACAGTTTTGTGATTCAACTTCACTAGTGAGGACGTGACAAACTGACATGGCCTTTGTTTTGTCTTTTTGGCATTGCCTTAAAATGGCTCTAAGGGGGTGGGAGTGCAGTGCTCTCCTGTGTTGCTGAGTACCAGATCCAGTATGTTTAATCCTTTGGTTGGAGCATGCACTATCTCTTTCAAGGTATTTTTGTTAATAAAGTCCAGGAAATGTGCCTGGGAGTTGGAGGCAGTGCAAGTTTCCCAGTCTCAGAGGGGTAGGTAAGTCACCCCTGAATAGAGTTGGTTGGATGGTCTGAAGGGTGAAAAGTACAGAGAAGGAAAAATGTTAGCGCGTGCATTTCATTTCTAACGTGCTTTCACAGCAGAATGAAATCTTTGATGTCATTCAGTATGTATCAGCTGATTTGCTTCCTGTCTAATATTAGCAAGTGCTGACAGGGCTAGAAAAGTATTTAAAAAGTAGAAGATTTGTTCTAAGCAGAAAGTTCTACTATGAAATTTGAAACGTGTGCCTAATATGGAATGTCATAAACAAGCAGTCAGGAGATCTTAGTTAGCAAAATTAATGCTGTAGTGTTCATTTCTAATTGGTCAGTGTTAGTTTTATGTTTGTTACAATAATGTTGTATTTAATGAAAAAAGGTATTAAATAGTATGATTGCTGTAGCTTGAGGAGACAGGATCTTGATTTACTAATCTCTCACATACATGTCTTTCTCTGCAATAAAGAAAATTGTTATTCTCTGCTGAACTGTCATAGGTTCATAGGTAGGTACTAGGCTATTGGCCCTGGGGCCTATACAAGCCCAGCCAAAAAGGTACCCTGGCTTTTGCCACCCAAGAAAATTATTTTCCTGTGCCACTGTCGAGCAGAGCCACAGTGGTGATCCCCGGGGTGAATTTCCTATTTCCCATCCAATCATCAAGATTTTTCTTGAAGAGTGCTAATGAGCAGCTTTGTTTGATATAGATAGGAAGTTTATTCCAGAGTATGGGAAGTCTCTGGGACAGGAATCTATCCCTCAGGCATGTTCTGTTTATTGTGGTGATAAGGTTTAGGTCCATAGAACATGTAGCTCGGAGGAATTGGGATTTCTTTAAGTGGAGCATGTCCAACAGCTCAGGTTTTGACATAGCTTTGTATGTTAGGTAGAGTTCACCTCTGAGTAGGCGATATGTGACGGAGTAAAGCTGGAGTTTTTTGAGACGGTCTGCATAGGGCATCTGTTTGAGGCCGGTAATCCTCTTTGTGAGGTATTTCTGCAGCCTTTCCAGTTGTTGTAGATGTCTTAACTTAGCAATGGTGAGCACCTATAGTAGGTTTATATGAGAGTCATGAAACTCTAGGGGCATAGAAGGTGACCTGTAGATAGCCATGATATTGTGAGGGACCTTATTTATGGTGACTTGCATATGAATGAGCTCCATGGTATCATCCAGTTTAACCAATTTAGAGCTATGTTTGTTGCTAATGCAGATCAAGACACCTCCACCTTTGGCCTCAGTCTGTACTTTTCTTGGTCTAAATGTGTGGAAATCTAGGTAGCTTTATACTGCCAGCGTACTTTCTACAACTTTCAACAATCTCGACCATGGCACAAATGTCTACATTTTGCAGAGTGAGGATGGCTTGAAGGGCGGGGAATTTTTTTTGTTTAGGCTGATGACATTAAACAGTAACACATTAAGGTTGCTTGGAGACTATTTACACTGTGTTGATAGTTTTGTCTTTTTGGCACCCCTAAGGGGGTGGATAAACATTTAGCCATAATCCGAAAGCCAATGTGATACAGGTGCAGCCTATCCTTGGCAAAGCAACATCGTCTGTTGACCATGTCCTCCTGTGTTGACAGATATTGGATCCCCTGGAGTGACACCAGAAACTAAGCCCAATTATTAAAATCATTGTATGTTCATACTGTGGCATCATCCTTGGTGAGGGTCAAACTCTGCTCATTGCAAGGCTTGTAACTAACTGTGACACATATTCTGAAAGATCCATTATGTCTGTTTCCATGTAGTCCAGTGAGGTACATCTCAGGTCACATGTACTATGATAGAATCATATTGGTATCTGGTCTGCAGTGACTTGAGTACATGAGTCATATTGTGGATCCTGGCTCCAGATAGACAACTAATCATTATCTGCTCCTTGTCACACAATGGAGTCCCCAGTGACAAGAGTATTAGGTAAAGTATATGCTAACCTTATGGACTTTGCTCTTGAGGGACCATTGGGTGTAGGCCTATGTGAGATGTTTGCTGTTGCTTTTGGTGTGTCCTTCACTGATTGCTGAGGAGCAGTATTGTCATTATGCGACTTTGAGGGTCTTTGAGATTTGGGAAGGTTTCTTTTAAGTATCTCAGCATAAGACAATCTGTGTGTGTGGTGAGCACTGTGTTTGAGGGATGTAGTATGGGTATTCTTGACAACTTTGTTTGTATGCAAGATCTTTGCCTCCAAGGAAATTGTGTATTTAGATCACTCGCATACTGTGTTATTTTTTAAAGATTAACTTGTTGTCTGAGAACATGAGGCGATTGCTCTATTATCTTAGGATGCCAAAATCTATACATTTGGCCATATAAACATTTGGCAATTGTGTATCCATGTTGTCTGGTCTTATAATAGGGTTTTAACAGGGGTCTCCTAGGGTAGTTTCTGGGGTTAAGGGTAAGATGTTATAGAGTGCTAGGATATGATAGTGCTATTCCAAAGCTAACTACCCTAAGGTTAATTTGACACAATGCCACATTGTTTAATAGGTTTCATTACTAATCCTTAGTTTATATGGAAATTTTACTATCTAGGTGTTTGCTACTATACAGGGCACTGCTAACTGCAACTGCCTGGTGGGCAGCTCCATGCAAACTTGCCTGATTCATAGCAGAGCAAAAACATTTGAAGACTGACTCTTATATCCCCTAGCCAATAAAAAACACACTTTTAATTCTCTGGAGTGATTCCCAATGCTGACAGACCAGGTAAACACTTTCTACCACAAGACAGATGATCCTGGAATTTCTTAATGCAAAAGCACAAAAAAAGAAGCTCTGAAGTGCAGACTAAACAGCAAACAATTACCAAACAACTAAGCCCCTAGCTAGTTTGCCCTTCTACAAGGCAATTTGGAAGCAAAAAAAACTATAAAACTGAACAAACAAAAAAATGTCAATTTTTTCCGGAAAACTAAATACATGCTTTAAAAATTTTCAAAAACAGTAGTGATCATTATATAAAGCAAATACAACTGCAGTAAATCAAGAAACCATGGGTACCAAAACTTATCAGTAATTTGGGATGAATGGTTAGGCTTAAAAAGACCCCAGTGAATGTTAGTGTAGTAATTACCTATGAAATTGTATGTTCATTATCCCGCTTTTATATCTAGACCCTCATTTCTATGTCATTATGCAGTCATTTGCATATCCACCATACTGTGGTATTTTTCCATAATATGATTCACCTATTGTGTCTCTGAATTGTCTCCTCCCTACATCTTATCATTCATTATATATTTATTTATTTTACATTTCTTTACCAGGAAAGTCTGACTAGGCATGAATCCCATTTTCAGTGGAGGTGGAGGCCTGGGGAGAAAAGCTCCACAAAGATTAGTACAGAAAATACAGTAAACACAATACACATATTAATAAAGTGCAGTTTCAAGGCCAAGAAAGGAGCAAAAAGTAAATATACTATAAGTAGCACAGTGTGTTACAATAAACAATACAGTTTAAAGGACATTTTGTTTAGTCACTTGGTTACATTCATCTTTAGCTAGTGCAGTACTTCACTATGTGCACTGTGATAAATATCTATAAATACCAGCGGATGTGTAAATACAGCAGAAGAATAATCTTGTAGAATTTGAAGCTTAATACAGTAGATCAAAACAGGATAATGTGGTAGAAAAAGAATTATGGATCAATTCTACCTCTGTAACTAAAATATAAATAAATAAATGTATTTTGCACCAGGATGGGAATACTTGAGTGAGCAAATCAAGAAGGTAATATGGGTTCCTATTAGATGACCGAAGACGCATTCTATCTAATGCATCTTGGTAAACTTAAAACAGCGAAAAGGCAAAATAGTGAAGCGACTTTTAAGCGAATTCTTAACCAGGGAAAGAATTTGCTTGGCCTCTTCTGTTACTTTGCCATTTTTGGCACTGTAGTGCAATCTCAGATTTGGTATATTTAAGTAGGGGGGGGGTGTGAGGGGTGAAGCCCCCCCACTTTATGCATTCTTTCAATTTTTTTTTCTTTTTTTCTTTCTTTGGAACAACGATTTTTTTTTCCCTTGGTAAAAAATCGCTGTTCTGAGCTTTGAGATTGTAAGCTTTCACTTACATGGAGTCGATTATTGATTGTTCGCATTTTTAAGTGTTCGATGATATAATATAGAGCCAGGTAATACAAGGAAAATATTGATTATGAAATAGGATCGTGAGCCTTGTGGTTGATGAACATGAACTTATCAGATAAATCTGAAATGAATAAGGTTGTGGAAAAAAGATGTTCAAAACAGAAATTTATGGAAGAAGAAAGTTTACAAGTTTTTGTAGGCTGTAACAGAAATGGAGATTTTGAAAATTACTGCAATAGAATTGCCCTGTGAAAAACATTCAGAACTCAAAAGTAGAAAACCTACATAGTTTGTATGAAGACAGAGAGAAAAAGATGGGTGGGATTAGATGGGTAGATAAACTCGTAATGTGTTTATGGCAAATCTAGAAGAGGAGTCGTGCTGATGTAGCATGTGACCAAGAATAGGATAGTAAGAGAGAAATTCAGAAAATAGGAAGCATAATAACGTATAATTTATTTTGTTGAAAAAGATAATATCTGCATCATGGCTGGCCTTAGCTACTATGGGATCCAATTTGGACCATTTTGGTATGACCCTTCATCTGGTTCCCTATTGAACACCCCACCATGCCCCTCAACTTGCTTGCTTCTTGAGCATAAGTGTATTTCAGATTAGATGTCAAGAATGTATGGTGTTACTGTGTATTAAGGGTTCCCCTTCACAAGATCGAATTTCTAGAAACTCATAACCCGGAAGCCAGAATCTCGAATTTACAGAAACTCGAAAATGTGAAGTGGAAATTAAAAAAAACACCTTTCTAATGTTTTTGCAGGAGAGCTTCGCCCCCCCCCCTGCACCCCCCCCACACACCTACTTAAATATTCCTACTCCAAGATTGCACTACAGCGAAGGAAAGGGAAATCGCCCATTCCGCACTATATGCATAAGTGCAAAACGGAAGATTTCCCAGTCCTCCGCTATAGTGCGGTCACGCAGCTCTTAGATGACTGAACTCTTTTTTTTCTAACCCTAAACTTCGCATTCACAATTTTGAGTGAATGGAAATTCGAGATTCTGGTCTCGAGCTTATGCATTTCGAGCTTCTATTCATTCTATCTTGTGGAAGGGAACCGTATTAAGATAAAGCAATATATTTATTAGCTTCAAACAAACAAACACTACCACCAACCTTTCTGGATACAAGGGTCCGACAAAAATAGAACAGTAAAATTCAAAAACACAAGCGGACTCAAGAATGGCTCAGTTCTCCAGGATAAGTGTAGTTTATTAACAATTCATAAGCTCTTTCGCAGCTCCTGCTGCTTCATCAAATGATAATGACAAGCTCTTCACACTGCAGCATTAAATATACTTTTAAATATGTTGGTTATGTGATTAATTAATGCCTTAAGCCAGTATATTTAATGCTGCAGTGTGAAGAGCTTGTCATTATCATCTATCATCTCCTCTGCAGAGACACATTAGAGAACTCAGACTGCCTTTATCAGCAGGCTGGATACAGACAGAGGTACCCAGCAATCATTGCTGTGAGATAACCAGGAATGTGTGCAGTGATGACTGCACAGAACAGAGGAGCTTCGGACTGCTTCAGCTGCAGGCAGAACCAATGAGGACTGAGGGGTGAGCAGCTCTTGTGGGACTTTCATTGCACGGGCTTCGTTCATGGATTACTGCTTTGGGTAGATGTTTGGTCACTGGCTGGATTGTGGGCTTGCTTCATTCGTGAAACAGGTAGGACATTTAATTACAGCAGGTAGGTGAAAGCTTTGTGACAGGAATTATACTGCTGGACAAAGTGTGTGTGTGTGTGTGTGTGTGTGTGTGTGTGTGTGTGTGTGTGTGTGTAATGCCCCAGGTACTATGTACTGGTGGCTAGAGAGAACAAATGGTGGTGGGTAGAGATACTCAGGCTTGAACCCTGTACCTTGGTTGCAGGTGGCAAGGACCTGAATTCCCTATCCACCACCATTTCTAAAAAAAAAATGCAGATTTTTGCCTCATATTTGTTCTGTTCCTCATAAAATCTGTGGTTTCTGTATCTACATTTTTCCTTGCAAAGTCTGTAGTGCAGTGGTGCATTTGTAGCATTGCTGCCTAACAGCTACAGGTTCTCTGGTTTGATTATTGTCTGGGGTGCCTTCTGTGTGGTGTCTACATGTCCTCCCATCTTACAAAGATGTGTCTGGCATTTCTCCCTGCTCTGCTGAAAATTGTCTTTTGTTCCAAGTCAGACTAGTTTCCTGGTTAAATGTTTAAAAATAACAGGCATTTGAATTTCAGACTTCATATTCTCCAGAAAGTACACGGTAACACAAAACTGTTTATTCTAGCAGTTGTCTAAGTTTATAACATGGATATTTGAAAGTTGTCCCTATTTTTGGGACTGTATTCCGCCATTATTGGCTTTGTCCAGGTATTTTGTGCTAAGGTTGAGAGTTATCTATGGTGAGAACTGAATTAATTGAATGTTTGGGGGCTTTATTCCCCCCCCCCATTACTGACTTTGTCCACATGTTTTTTGCTAAGAGGTTGAGAGCTATAGTGAGAACTGAATTAACTGAATATGTTTGGGGGCTGTATTCCCCCATTATTGGCTTTGTTCACGTGTTTTGTACCAAGAGGTTGACAGCTATGGTGAGAACTGAATTCACTAAATGGTAGCCATTTAAGTTCGTCTTCCTCTCGTTCACAAAACAGCTGATTTGGCATAGTGGTATGTTTCTCTGACTGTTTTGCACAGGGTCCCCTGGGTTAAAGACGTGGCAGTGAAATGTATGGTGGTAACACAGCATTTTATTCTAGAAACTTTCCAACATTATACAAGCAATGTTTAAAATGTATCCCTGGTTTTTGGGCTTTTGTCCCCCCCAATAAATTTCAGCTTTTTCCAGATGTCTTGTGCTGCAAAGTTCAGAGATACAACCGCATGTCGAGTAGATTGTACAAAGAGCTGAGAGCTGCAGGGGAACAAAACTTTAGTGCTGCTTATTCTGAGTCTGCTTGCATTGTGAATAGCACAACAGGTAGTGTACTTGCTTTTGATGCAGAAGGCTGTGGGTTCTACTCCCACAGTAGATAGATGCATTGCTGATACTGTACTGTGTTGTAAAGTGGGTGGATGCTGCAGTCCTTTTGGCAAAGATACCTAGAGTAGTAACTATGAACCTGTTATCAGTTTGTCATACAGTCCCTATTGCGATATTACTAGCTTATCATTTTTTTTAATCCATGCAACATAGGCAATTTATTCCTCAAGGGCAACAGGCACTTTATTTGTAGATGAATAAACAATGACATATAAAGTTGTTTGCTAGCAGCAACCTCTTCATTGTTACAGATTTCTTTAATGTGGAGTTATTTAGATGACTTTTACTACTTCAGAGATTGTGCATATTTACTGATACTGGTGGACTGTAGAAGGTTGAGTAGACTTTTATGATGGAAATGTTCTGAATTGGGTAGTTTTGTCATTGGTGCATGCATTTTGTTTCATTGTTTACTGGAAAAATACTCAAAACAATACATTTAAAATGCCGTCTAACAACTGTACTGTATTGTACAAGGAATATAATTTAGTACAATCAGGAAGGTGTATCAAAGAGCACATGTATGTTTCATGTGCAAGGGGCCTATGATTTGAAAACAGCCCAAAGTTAATCTTTATCTGACACTGGCAAAATGTATTTTCTTTGAATGTGGGTTTCAATGCTGTTTCCTTGAATGTGAGTTTCAAGGGCAGAGAAGTTTTAGTGCTAAGCCTGTTTTCATTGTGAGAATGCATTGCTTTGTTTAGCAGATGTCTGAGTGTTTGTGCTGTAAAATGCAAAATAAAACTTTAAAATGAAGTCCAAATCATCGTAGAAGTAAAGCAGTATGCACATTAGTGTTTATGGTAAATGGAGTGAAATAGCTAAGTAATGGATCATTGGAATGGCTGCAGGGGGAGGCTCCATTCGACCATGATTTTGTGAGGGGGGGAAGGGCGGCAAACTCAGACAGCCCTAGCTGAACTATACCTCCCAAATGTCCAGATTTTCACAGAATAAATAGATTTTTGCTTCTTATTTTTGGTTTGTTCTGCATAAAATTTGTGTTTTTCTGGAAAATCATTTAGGAATTAAGTCACTAAATAATGACACACTGAGTTTCAGACTTCATAACCTTCAGAAAAATGCATGCTAAAGTAAGACCTGTTATTCTATCAACTGTCTCAGTTTATACAACTGCAATTTTTAGTGCTGTTTATATGTTCCCCCAATATATTTGGCCTTGTCCAGATTTTTTGCATTAACAGGTTGAGAGGTAAATACAAATAAATTGCTTTATAGAATTAGGCATAGCCAAACCTCTCAACTGTCCCCAAATTTGGCTCAAAATGTTGCTCTTCCCCTTATAATCCCTACGCAAAATAGCAATTTTGGAAGAAAACATGGAGGGTTTACAATTAAGAAATAACTGTAATAATCAGAGTTATAGATTTCTGTGTGGAGACGTGCGTGAATGGGCGTACCTTCGTTGAAGGTTGTGCGTCAGGGCTGGCAACTCGGCACATAAAAATCCACTGCCATTCATTAGCGGACCGGAGTTCCGCTGTGGCGACCCCTAACTGGGAAAAGCCGAAAGACACAACAGCAACAACAACAACAACATAGATTACTTTTATTTCAGAAATGCATGTAGATTCTTTTATTTTGTCAGCTGCTCAAGTTAGCAGTACTAATATTAAAGTGCCCCTTCTTTGACAGGTTCCCAGCTGTATTGTGTGGCTATTTTATATTTTTGCATCACATTTTTGGCCCATTTTTCATAAAATTGTGGGGTTTTTTTGGCAAATTAGTGGCAAATCATTAAAGACTGAGGTTAGAAAATAATGACAGACATTCGAGTTTCAGATTTCATATCCTTCAGAAAATTCATACTAATGCAAGACCTACTATTCTATTATCTTTCTAAGTTTATAAGAGCAATATTTAAAAATTGTCCTTATTTTTGGGCCCTTGTCCCACTTCTATGTATGGCTTTGCCCAGATTTCTTGCTCTGAGGTTGAGAGGTATGACAAATTTGTCAGGGCCATCACAGTCAGCCAGAGACATTTCAAATTGTGACATACTTGTTGCACCCCACTCCCCCATGTAGTGACTCTGGATGTGTCCAAGCAAGGCAAGGAGCAGTTATGCAGTGTAAATGTGCAGGGTATTTTCCCATCCAAGGTTGACACAAGTACTACAGTGGCTTTTCATCTGTTCTTGATTTTGCAGAATGGTCTGGTTTCTGTCATATTTTTGTACTGTTGATTTATGCTTATTACTCAGTTGCCTGTTGCTCTGTGTTTAAAGTAGCAATGTTTTAATGACCATCAGGTAAGCTTGTCTGAGATCATAACATGCAAGTAAACTTTAATAAGCATAGTGTTAAAGAATTGCCAACATTGAAGCCTTTCTGTTGTTGCCATGCAGATAATACTTAACTAGATAATGTATAAGCGTTGGGTATTGAAATGCATATGACAGTATTTGTAATAAAGGACAGGATTACATTATTTTAAAAAGCTCATTACACTTGTTGGAGACTTCCAGTGATCTCTGAGGGCTTTACCCGTAAACTAAACAGAATGCCATTCATGTGTGGTCCATAACCTGTACAGTAATCCTTTAAACAATGTATCTTGAGCTTGTTTCTTGTTTGCTTTTCATTTTTTACTTTGATCATGTTTTCCCCATGAAACAAGTAGCTAGTTGTCAGGCAGCAGGTCTTTTTGGATAAAAAACATTTTTACAAGTGGGGGCATCACAGAGATTGCTACTTTCAGCATGTTACTTGGTACTATTAATAAAGCTGAATATAAATTATAATTAGAACTGCAGTGCAAGGAGAAGCAATTTGAGTTGAGTGCTGCTTGTTTTTCTTATACTTGATTTTGACTGGCATTCCAGTAATGTATTTAAAAAGTAATTTATTTTTTCATGCCTCACAACCATTTTGTTTCCATCTAGATATTAAGTAAGCTGTCATGCAGCCAATGCATTGAAATATTTTTATTCTTTTACACTTCATTTGTCTTGATTGGACTCTCATAATGAGGGTTTGGCACCCAGGGCAGCATATTTAATTAAAGTTAGTTTTTGTGGTTTTGAGCATAGCTCCTCCCCTTTCTAGTTGGCTGCAGCACTTCCTATTGATCCCACCCATTCAGCTATCTCCTGCAGCCCCCCTTTGATTTGAAGTCACCAGCCGCTACTGGTGTTCTCATCTTAATAGTTAATTCTTTTTTGCATACAGTTTTAGCTAAACATATAACGCTTTGAGAATAATATGATATTTTTACATTTCCAATTTAATGTAATAACTTTTTCTAAATGTGTTCTTGAAATAACTTCTGGAATTGGAGCATTAAACAATATTAATGAATGTGTTATTATACATTTATCTGACCACAACACTTGAGGAAAAACTTCTAAACACCTTCCAAAATGGAGAAATCATTTTACACTCTAGCATCATATGTAACTAATCTGCAGCTATATTATCACTACATCTCCAATTAACATTTGATATTTTTGTTTACTATTGCAACCTTATGAGGAGTTACAAAAGTTCTATATAAATATTTCCAAGTAAATGATTTCCAATACAGTGAAGATGAAGATTTGTTTATTGATTTAAGTAATAATGTTTTATTTATTTCAAAAAACTCTTCATTATTGTATTTTGTAGAGTAATCCCAAAACTTTATTTCTATAATGGAACAATCCATTCTTAACATCTTATATATTTTTGATAAGAATGACCTATTGTCACTTAAATTTCTATTAATGTTAAATAAAAATTCTAATATTTTTGAGACTTTTTTCACAAGTAAATCTAAGGACACTTTTATTTTATCATTTACAAAATATTTACAACTTTTGCAAACTCAATCAATTATTTTGTCTTAAATTATATCTGACTAATAAATATTCTGCTGAATATATTTTATTACAGTTTATGAACTGATGCCAAAATATTAAACTACTTTCTTTAAAATCTAGCAGTTTACCTAAATTATGAGCTGTTAAACAATCAATAGTGAGGGGATATGGGAAATAATAAGAAACAAGTTTTTTTTATTTTATAATTATTATTTAGATATCTCCAAAATGTTGATAAATATAATTAATCAGTGGGATAGAGACACAATTATTTTCAGTACTCATACCATAATCTTTGAATAGAATTTATTACATACAATTTGCACACTTGGAACAACTTATAATTTATTATTACTCAGTAATATTTTTTCTTAAATTAATTTCCCGTTAGAATCATAATAATTATTTAACCGTTGTACTAGAATTTGAATTCTAGCTGATTTTATATGCAAACCAAAATTAGAAAAACTAATACCACCATCTTCTCTACCTTTTATAAGCCATTCTAATGAAATCCTAGTTTTTATTAGGGAACCTTAAAAAGTTAAGTAAATTATAGTTTTTCTTAAAAAAAAGCTTTTATCTGGTGATAAAAGACCGAGGAGAAAAACATTTAAGTAATATTATCATTTTTATTAACATAAGCCTATCTTCCATAGTAAAGAATAGTTTATTCCATTTTGAAATTAGTTGTGTAATCATGTTAATTATATTTGTATAATTTACTAATGCTAGTTCTTTACTACTTGGTGTTATATTAACTCCCAAATATTTAATTTGATTATTATCCCAATTAAAATTGCTATACTTTTAAGATGTTAATTTAAATCTTTGTTAATTAACAACATATTGGTTTTGCTATGATTTAATTTCAATCTAGAAATCTCTTCAGAACATTCCATGACTTTAAGTATATGCTGTAATCATAAATCAGTATTACCAAAAGTTAAAATATATTATCTGCAAATCATTGTATTTTGGAAGAGTTATTCTCATCTATTGAAAAAAACATTTTATATTTTTGTTTGATTTAATGTGATTTGCAAAAGGTTCCATACATAATGCAAATAACAATGTAGAAAGCAGACATCACTGTTTTGTACCCTTTAAAACTCTAAATTATTTAGATAGAAAATAACCTATTTTGATAAATGCAAATGCATTGTTATACAGCATCTTGATTAGATTTATAAACTCTACTGAAAAGTTATATTCTTCAAGAACTTTAAACAAGTAATTACAATTTACAGAATCAAATGCTAAATCTGAACTTATTTTATTTTTACTTTACATTTGTTTACTGGGAATGTACTACTGGGTAGGTACCCATTTTCAGCAGAAGCCTGGAGAGAAAAGCTCCACATACAAGAGATTTTATTTATTTATTTTTATTTTATTTATTTTATTATTTATTTTATTGATTAACTTATAATTGAAAGTTCTTTTTTAGTGTGCAGAATCTATTAAATTAAGTCTAATAATGTTATCATAAACTCTTCTATTTAATATAAATTCTGTTTGATACTGATTGTTCATTATTAATAATTCCTGCCAAAATAATATTTAATCTCTTTGCTAGTACCGACATAGACATTTTATAATCTGTATTTAGAAGTGAAGTAAGTTGATATGAAGAACATCATTTTGGGTCTTTATCCTGTTTTAGTACAAGCGAAACAAGTGAAAATCTCCAAAATGGGGATACATCCGACATATATTTAATATCATTAAATGCTTTCAACAAAATATTTAATATGTTATCTGGTAATAATTTATAAAGTTCTGAAATTATTCCATCCGATCCCAGAGTTTTATTAAGATTTTTAATTTGGTCTTTAATTTCCTTAAGTGAAAACGGTTTGTCAGTACTATTTCTTTGCTCTTTAGTTAGCTTATAGTTAATATTTTCTTTTAAACACTTACCAGAATATTACTAGTTATCAAATTACTATTATTATTATTTGTTTTTTCATAATGATTCCTAAAACATTCTAATATATCTGCTAAATCAGAAATTCTTTTATTTTTACTTCCATATTTATATATTGCCTTAATATGGCTTAAATTATGCATTTTATTCGATCTAATGGCTAATCTATGTGAACATTTTGGATTTATTGAATACGATTATAATTTTATTTTTTCTAAGTTTATTGAAAACTTATGACTAAGAATATCTGCATATTTTTTACTGAACATTTTTAATTCTAAATTATTAGCTTTAGCATTTGCTTTAATATTTAACTTTAAAATGTCTGTCTTAGTTTGTAACTCCTTCAATTCTCTATCCCATTCTCTTCTTTTACAAGCGTACCAATTTTTAATTTTACCATTTAAATAAGCTTTCAAAGAATCCTAAAGGATAATCTCAGTAACTTCTCCATTATTATTAAACTCTAAAAAGGATTTAATTT
Source organism: Protopterus annectens (assembly GCF_019279795.1). Taxonomy (NCBI): domain Eukaryota; kingdom Metazoa; phylum Chordata; order Ceratodontiformes; family Protopteridae; genus Protopterus; species Protopterus annectens. The sequence continues at coordinate 1,797,790,697 of NC_056729.1, read as the reverse complement.
CATTAATAAACCAGTCTTTAAAACCCTTAATTTTAATTATATAAGCAGTAAGTCTTTTAAATACTATCAAATTATTTGGCTTCAATATGAGATTAAAAGTAATTGCATTGTGGTTGTTCAATGGACAGGAAATAATTAACACATTGTCAGTTTTAGAGTATAAGCAATTAGAAATAAAAACCTTGTCTATATTAGTTTGGGTGTCAAATCTAAAGAGTAATGTGTATAATTAAGAGATTTAGATAGTCTTAAATCATAAATGTTTCTCAAATCCATTGTATTAATGAAGTGATTATAGTGTTTTGCTACTGATGAGAGTCTAAGTTTTTTATTAGCAGTAGTGTCATTCTCTGATAACAAATAAAATCTCCTGCTGTAATTATGTCACCTTTCATAGAAAAAGTTATAATATCTAAATATTTTTAGAAACACATGCTCCAATTCCAGGGTTCCAGTACAATTTAACAAATGTATAATACTTTTTTTTATTTCTGTTACCACCAAACTTAACATCCCATTCTTATCTGAATAAGAGTCAAGCACTTTTGGCATATTCAAAGAATTTTCCATAATACAAGTGTGCCTCTTCATTTTATCTAAAATGAGACCCAACTAAAATGGAATAATGTTTTAAAAACATTCTGTCTACATCATTGGATAGCAAATGTGTTTCTTGCAAAAAGACAATATCAACATTATGAAGTTTCAGATATTTCAATAGACTACTTATTTTTACTGTTGTATTTAAACCATTAATGTTCAATGATATACATGTATAACCTGACATTAATACTAGACAAAAATGTATATATTAATATGACATTAGATATAAAGCAAACAAGCAAGAACTTTTTTTTAATACATCTTGACATGGACAAAAAGCTAATGACTAAAACTATATAACTAATACTAAGAACAAAACTACCCCAATCACAAAATAACATATTCCTAGTTTGATGATGTAATAATACAAACTCCTGCCTAGCCTTACCATAAACTAACTAGCCTTATCCTGTTGCTACTACTTCTATATCAGTGCTAACATCAATTTTAAATTAGATATTCAAACTCACTTATTAATAATTAATTCAAACATGCTAACTTTATTTCAATATATGTACCCAGTATAGCTTAATGTATTTAATACTGCAAAACTATCCTCATTATATATTGTTAATATTATATTATAATGACAGAAACCAAATGTTTATAAGAGAACATATTATTATTAAAGCCAGTCTAATAACATCTGTGATATGTTTTACCCCATAAGATTGCTTTTACCAAAAATAAATAAATAAATAAAAAATAAATCCTCGAACAATATAACATTCTTATAGCAATAAATTGTTACCTAAATTAACTATTAATGCACATTTTAAGTAGGTTACAATTGCTATTGTCATTAAGATGTACTAACTCAGAAATGTTATGACTTATATAAATGTAGGTAAATTATATAATACCATCAGAATCTCTGGTACCACCTGCATGGAATGGACAAGCTTATTTGCATTACCAAATTTTCAGATTGGACAGGCTTATTTACTTTGTATTACCAAATTGTTAGAACCTCCTTCTAAATAATACTTTTAGGCTTAATTTGATCATAATATGCTAGTAGCAAGGCCTAAATTACCATTCGTAAGTGATACATAGGTTGTTGACATCACAATACCATGTTGTCAGAACCTCATCTTGCCTAGGGATACTATTTTCTGATTTTATTACATTGAAATATGTAAATGTGTGAACATCTGTAACCAAAATCATGGAAAACATAGAAGTTGTTATGGCATAAAACCATAATGAGATAACCTCAGCCTGTTACATAAGCATAGTACACTAAGGTTGCATTATATCATAACGTTGCTATATCCTGACCTGTGATACCATCAACACAAAATGAACAGAAAATAATACATTAAAATACTAATGAAACAGACTACAGCATACATAAATAATAGTAAGTCTAACTATGTTTAATCTAATATCCAAATAAACATATTAAACATCCTTTTTGCAATCAATGCATATAGGACATAATTAGACACTATAGGAATAGTTATTATAAAATTCAAATATTACCAGTCCGCTGTTTATTAATCCCTATAATGTATTTAATTCATGTGTCAGTCAAACTATAAGCAAGTGTACTATCATTTATATTTATGTAAGCAAATAACTATTTTGCCACTTAATAAACAAAAACGTTACACTAACTACATAAAATATCAAAATAGGATTTTATATATATATATATATATATATATATATATATATATATATATATATATATATATATATTATATGTAAGTACTAGTCAAGCTGCCTTTGTGGACCAGTGGTGGCGGCACAGTGGTGCAGTGGTTAACATTGTCGCCTCACAGCAAGAGGTTCTCCGGTTCGATTCTCGGCTGGGGTGCCTTCTGTGTGGAGTTTGCATGTTCTCCCTGTGTTCGCGTGGGTTTCCTCCGGGTACTCCGGTTTCCTCCCACATTCCAAAGACATGCATCTGGAGCATTTCTCCCCGGGCCTCCGCTGAAAACAGGCTCTGTGGAACCTAGTCGGACATTCCCGGTCAACAAATGTTAAATAAAAAAAATAAAATTTTAAGTCTAGCTAATTTCCCTCAGTGTGAATCAAACACTGTATCTCTTGACTGTGAGGTAAACACCTTTACCATTCTGCCAACCCCAACCCCTGTGTTTGAAAAGGAACTAAACTTTTGACTATTTATATTAAGGAACATAAACAGAACTTGTATATCTAACCATGCATCCTTATACAAGGTATATGACTACATTTACCGTCCAATATGTCTACTTCAGTGTTATTTTAATTCTCTGTAAATATTGGATTATTAGGATCAATTAAAATCTACAGATTCTGTACTTTACAATCACAAATAAAAGTATATAATAGTATAATGCTGACTTTTATATAACTTGCATATATCAGTATAAGCTGGGTGTATATCACTTCATTGAAGTTTACTTACCTTGAGCAGCTAGTCATCGAACTGACATCATCAAATGGCCCTTCATTGAATGTTCACATCTGCAAAAGTTTTTCCCAGAGAAAGATGTCACTTGGGCAACATACAGAAATTACCCTTTTCTCCACTGTAGTGTAATCTGGGAGTTGGTATATATAAGTAGGGGGGTGTGGGGGAATGTAGCCCCCCCACATTGGGTGGTGTGGGGGCATAGCCTCTTATTTTGGTGGGTCTGATGTACTATGGCGTGTGTGTAGGTAGGTATGCTTGCCAAGTGATTTCTTTCTGTGAGAAACATGTTTGTTGATGTGAGCATTTGATGAAGGGCCATTCGATGATGTCAGTTCGATGAATAGCCATTCAAGGTAAGTAAACTTCAATGAAGTGATATTGACCTGTGTAAACTCAGTATATACAAAAACCATATTGCTCTGAAGCTCTGTTTTCTTTTTCTATATGCATTAACTACTATGTATAATTTAACTGTTTCATATATTAACTTACTATTTTTAATTTCATATAACTCATATCACTAGTGTGAAGCCTCTGAAAATATCACTATGCATATGTAAAGCACAAAATCTAATCTAATCTGAAAGGACAATAAGAACAGCAATGCAAATACAGATCATATAGATTAAAACATACACTCCAGTACTGTGTAATATACATTTACATCATCCTTTACTATATTTCTAAAAATTTTATTTTAAGAGCTTCATTAAAACCTAATAATATTTTTATACTAGCTTTTAACAATAAAACCTTTGTATTTAAAGTCCAGCTTCTTTAATTTATTCTTCTCTGTCTTAGTGATCTTGTGGAAGTGTTTCCTGTTTCACTGAAAGTTTAAAAGTCAAATAGTTCTTCCTGAAGCTGCAGCAAGTTCAAAACATCATTGTGGAGCTACTGTATGTGCAAAACAACTCGAGACTCATTCTTTAAAATAACTTAAACATACTTTGAGCAGGAACAACAGTGTTTGGTTTCACTTTTAAACTTGCAGTTTACTTACTGCAAAGCTGTTTCATGAAAAAAAGTATATCTTTCATTTCACATGAAAATCACTCAAGGTAGCAACTCTGCAGTCCATACAAGCCATACATTTCTTAAACAACCATATATTCAGAAGGAGAGAAAAAAAAAGACATTCACACCATGCTTATCATGGATCTAGGACTATTGAACAAAAGTTCAATAGTCCGAATCCGAAATCAGCGAACGCACTTTAACGAAAGAGCTTTCACCGAAAAGGTGCTTTCGTTAAAGTGTGTTTAAAAAAATTACTTTTACGTTTTTGCAGGGGGCAAACCTCCTGCACCCCCCATACCCCCCTACTTAAATAGTCTCACTCCGAGGTTGCACTACGGTGGGGAAAAGGAAATGTTCCCTTATCCCCACTGTAGTGCGATCTCTACAACAGGCATACTTACGCGAAAGTGTTTTTTGGTGAAAAGCACTTTTGCACAAGTATGCCCAGCAGAATCTCTTTCGGTTATGTTGTTTTTCGGTAATCCATATGGATCAACTTATCACATATTGTTATAATCTTTTATTATATAACTTTTAACTAAACTGTAAAATTATGAGGCATTCTAAGTTATTTGAAAAAGAACATTACTATTAACTCCAAATGAACTAGCCCTTTAACTTTTATTCCTGTTATTAAATAATAAACCATATATCAGATTAAATATGCAACTTTGTATTCAACATTGTCTATGAGAACAAATAAAACAAAATTTTGATCTTGCTTCACATGGTATTCTTATTTAGAAGTTAATAAGAACAAGAATATATTAAGAACTTACAACTTGTCCAATATATATTCGCTCATTTGACTCTAGGTCTTTTTTATGTTGTTTTTCTTTTAAATTCCATCTATTTCTTGCGGCTTGTCTCTTTAAGTTTATCAGAGACCAGTCCATATCTTCAGCTTTGTCCAAAAGTTTCTTCTTTTGTACAAAATCCACTGCTTCATTTTAATGTGTTGAATGTTTTTTGTCCCTCAGGATTTTAGCTGGCAGCACAAGCTGTGCTTTGATGTTCACTTTCTTTAAACTTTTTATAAAGGGAACACACACACACACACACACCTTCCTTTTGGTCATAGTACAAGTGGAATAGTCATTATCAAATCTTATGGAATTTTCTCTTATTTTTTATAGGTGAGTTAGCCTATGCTGTCTTCAGGACCAAGTCTTTATCTTGACTTGACATTAGTTTAACTATAATTGATCTAGAAGAAGGTTCATTGTTTTTTAGTGAAATGTTTGAAAGAAATCTGAGTGCTCGAGATCTTCAGGTAAGTTTAAGGACTTAGGAAGCCAGTTATTTATTAATAAATTTTCTTTCTTTTGAGTTAGATATAGTCACTAATATTCATGTGTAAATATTTTGAATGTTTTGTTTTTGTTTGCTTAGATGAAGTAATCTGATTATTTTGTTCTTTGAATTTATGCATTTTTGATTATTTAATCAAGTAACTACTACAAGAACTTAATACACCCATGGGAACATTTTACATTCAACAGAGCTACCACCATGTAGATATGTCCACAATTTAACATGTCATCCAAAGGATGTCGCGTCCTGTTATGTGGCACTGCATTGTCAGTACTGTATAATAATTTTATTTATTTATTTATTTATCCTTTGTTGACCAGGTTGGTCAGGTTAGACTGTTTCCAGGGGAGACCTGAGATGGTATTTATACTACTACTACGGGAAATTTGGCCATGGCTAAAGGGGGACTTCCCATACTCTTTTCAGTAGGTACCATGGGATCATTTACATCCACCTGAGCTACACCCAGTTCAGACAGATGAGACCTTGGTTTAATATTTCAGTAGAAGAGCAACACACCCAGGGGTGTAGCCCCTTACTCGTTGTTATACCTTGTGTGGGAATAGAACCCACAACCTTTTACAATAAAGGCAATTTTGTTACCTGTTGCATCACCGACACTGACATAGGATCATAGGAGGTTACTAGGCTAATAGCCCTGGGGCCCCTACAAGCCTTGCCATGAGTTTATCCCCAAAAAAGAAACCTCAGTCAGCACCTGTCACCCCTGTCAATGAGCAGTACCCCCCAATCCTTTTTATGCTAGACGGCAGTATCAGCAATCCATCTACCTTGTATGGGAATAAACCCACAGCCTTCTACAGTAAAGGCAATTTTGTTTATCTGTTGCACCACTGACATGGTGGTGCAATAGGTGACAAACTGTAATAAAGGAAACAAACTACAATGAAGAAAAGGATGGATGACTCTCCAAAAGACCTCAGGAACTCCAGGTCAGATCAAAGTCAAATACAAGCCGCAAAGTGAAACAAAAAGTGTTTTATTTAAGCTCCACACAAGCTTTTCGTCAGTTCAAATTGAACCAACTTCTTCAGAACCACAAAAACGGATACCACTTTACAGGACAACATCCCCTTTATAAATGCCCCTCAACCTCGTAGATGGAATCACATGAGACTTTACTAAAATACAGTAAATATACTGCAAACCTTCAAATTCACTCGTTGCACCTAAATAAGTTTAACATTTGAATTATACAAATAATTAACTTGGGTGCAACACAAAAGCGCCGATATTGTTGAACACTACTAGCAAGCGGTATAATCCTAGAATGTCCCAGTGGGAAGGTTACTTCCTAAAGTAAATTTAAAAACATACATATTGTAAAAATATAAAATATTCAGGAATATTATTTCCTCAAGTAAAATACTACATACTTAATACAAAATGTTAGAAATCTTTCCAATTCATTGTAAAATAACTCTCAAGAAAAATATGAAGTAAAAAAAAAATATATAATGAGGTAGTATTAAAATATTAAAATATTATTATTATTATAATGATCGGGACTCTTTCCCACATATCAGAACAGACCTTAACACTACATCTTGAAAAAACGTACTATAGGTCATAAATACAACCCTACTATATACATAGGGATGCTAACATAAAAACCTTTTAAATAAATCACTCAGTAGATAACTGATGGCATGTATGCCTATCCTAATGTTCTTTAATGTTAGGGACCTACAAAAAAGAACACTCAAGGACAAACACATCATCTGTTTAAACTCTTGAGTTTTAACATACACGCTATGGACAACATTCCATTGATGCCCGGATAATGGAAAGCGTCCAATCTCAATTGCCAAGTCAATTCCCTACTCTCAAGGATAAGGGAATCTGGTCCCCCCCTACCATCCAAATGGACCTGATCAATGGCTAAAAATGAAAATGTATGTAGAAGGTTCTCTGAGACATGCTTAGCTAAAGCGTTCTCCTTCTTGCATTTCCTAATAGTGTACAAGTGTTCATAAATATGCTCTTGGAGTTTTCTGTCCATTTTTCCAACATAGAAAACTGGGCAATGGGAACACTTAGCCAAGTAGACAACTTGTGAACTGGAACAGTGGAATCTACCCTGTATCCCGTATTTGGAGTCCCTAATAACAAAAGTAGACCCCACTTGGATGTATTTGCAGTAACAGCACATGTTACATTTGAACATGCCAGCTCTAACACTCGGGACCTTAGATTTCCTCTCTAAAATGTTTTTGAGGTTGTGACCCCTTCTGAAAACTATCCTAGGGTATTCCACTTTACTCTCTCGAATCAAGCCATCCTGCATAATCAGACTCCAATTTTTCTGGATGATAGAAAGAATTCCTTTAAAATCCATATTGTAGGTTAGAATAAAGCTACAAGGGTAAAATTCCCGTTTGGCTGGACAAAAACTATTATTGACCTGGGACATACTGGAAGAATTAAGAATAGGAACATAAAAACCTGACTCTCTCTTATTGCAAACTTCTGAAATTAGATCAGTGACGAGGTCTACTGGATACCCTCTTTTGAGGAAAAGACTTTTCATAAAAATGCATTCTTCTAAGAAGTCACTATCCTTAGTCACCATCCTTGCAGCTCTAACCAGTTGTCCCTTAACAATAGATCTCTTCTGGGAAAAAGGATGACAACTGCTGAACTGCGAGTAACTGTTGGAAAAGGTTTCCTTTCGATGTATTCTAGTGATGAAACAATTATTGATTATATATTTTGTTAAATCTACATCTAAATAGGAAATCCTGTCCCTCTCAAAACTAGAAGTGAATTTCAGGAACTCCGTAGAGGAGTTGAAGGAATCCAAAAGTGAAATAGCTGTTTCCCTGTCTCCTTTAAGGATTATAAAAATATCATCCAGAAAACATGTATATAATGCCACCTTGTCTTGAAAGATAGGGTTAGTAAAAACATACTCTCTTTTCCCAAAAAGCCATCACCAGGTTGGCCACACTAGCCCCACACGGTGAACCCATGGGTACCCCTATCTTCTGGAGGTAGTACTTGTTGCTGAAAGTTACATAATTGCAAGACAAGATGATATCTAATAGTTCACTTACCAATTGGATCTCCTCATTAGGAGCTTCCTTTAAACACATCATTGCTGGAATCCAATCTAATGCCACTGAATGAGGGATGGAGGAATGCAAATCCTTCACATCTATGGTCAAAAAATGACCATCAACACTATAAGGAATCAGATTAACCCCAGCCAAAAAAGACCAAGAATCCCTAGATATCTGGGACTCACTCTCCACATATTTCTTCAAAATAGAATCCACTACTTTCGCGCTCGCATAAGTAATGCTGCCCCTGGGACTAACCAGGGGGCGCATAGGAGGATCTTCGGGATTCCTGTGAATTTTAGGAGACCCAAAAATTATTGGGACCCTCGGGGCTGGCGGATAAATATAGTTGAATAAATTCAATATTGTGTTATTGATGAACATATCATTGTAATACGAGGATGTCCTGGAAAGACCTATGTTGAACTCATTTCTAGAAACTTCCTTATAAGTTTCCGAAACCAAGATAACCTTCATTCTCCTTATATAATCCTCTTCGTTCATCACCACCAGTCCACCTTGTTTATCGGGTTTCTTAACCCTGACCGGTGCATTGCACAATAGATCCAATAAGGACCTCTCTTCCCTATTAGTGTTGAACCCAAATCCTTGTGGTAAGGACTGATGGCCCAACATATGGCATATATCAAGTTCACTGATCTGTTTGAATAATTCTAACGAAGGGCATAAGGGTGGATTATAAGTACTAGGGACAGAAAAATTACCCTCATCCCTAGTGGAATTACCCAACAGAAATTGCAAATTTAACTTTCTGACAAACATCTTTAATTCTAAAATGGTTTTAGCCAAGTCCGCCCGTTTAGTAGGCACAAAGATTAGACCCTTGGCTAACAATTCCACTAGCTCTCTAGTAAAGATGAAATCAGAAAAGCTATAGATCTTAAAATCCAAGCCAGAATTCATAATGAAGTTGAATGAGTTCGAAGAAACTTGACCATCTACGATATGGAACAGGTCTAGTTTCTCCTGTTTCTTGACCTGTTCCTGGGCTTCCAACCCTGGTGAATAGATTGAGATGAGGCCAAGTTCTGAAAATTTGAATTCTCCACCTCCTGAACAGGAGTATTAGGTTGGTGCTGGCCAAACGGTCACTACGTCGGAGTGGTTCACCTGAATCCGCTGGTTCCACATGTGAATTTACAGAACCACCTTGTCTCGGTTCCAATCCTGAACCAGTAGAACTAGGCCCATCAGAATGATGTGTACTGAAGGCTAAAAAGTCTCCTTGGGATGGTGGAGGCTTAGGGTAAGCAGTCCTATTCTTATATGCCTTCACATCCCTGTGTAATTTTTTAAATTTTATTAATTGTAATTTTACTAATAAGTTGGTCAATACTACTGAAGGATCGTTCGTAGTCAAAGCGATAACGGTGAAAATTCAAGTCATTCTTTATTTCCTCATCCAATTTGTTGATTTCAGTTGCCAACCCATCAGCAGCCCGTTGATAATGGCTACTTATCAAATTCAACAGTTCAAATCCATGCTTATTGAACAGTTGGATTAAGTCAGTATGAAAAGTCGAACTTTCCACCAACCCCAAGACCTAAGCCCCTTCGGTACAACTTTAGACTGTTTACATTCATTGAAACATGCTATCTCCAACTTAATTTTTCTTAATTTCATTAAACTCTGGTCGAACAAGTTTAATTTAGTTGGTAAATCAGATGAGGTAGACATACCTTGCTCTGTGGTGTTGGTACCTTGGTTTTCATGAAGGGAAAAAGGACGGCTTAACCACTAATTCATACTGAACGGTACTTGTAGATTGTTGACAATGGGAAGAACTCTAGGAGGTTGAGAAAATGAAACCCCCCTTACAAAACCACTGTCGGTCGACTGCTCACCATTACTATCCACTCTGGACAAAACGCTTACTTCAGTAGGTTAAATAGCTTCCCCTTGAGATGCCGAAAGACCCGAAGGCAACATTGCGGCTGAAATCAAGCCGCCTAAGTTGTTTCTGTCGACTTGTCACCATTATGTTTGCCCAAAACGTTTGCCGTGGGACTACGCTGAGATCCCATAAAGCCATCCAAACGATCGGATAGAGAATTCACTTTCTGAGTAAGTAATTCCAGTAGCTGAGTTAAATTGCCTGCTCCTTCCTCCAGTGGAACTCCAGACGAGGGAATAGGAGTAGCTTCCATCATAGACAAACCACACTGACAAACTGTAATAAAGGAAACAAACTACAATGAAGAAAAGGATGGACGACTCTCCAAAAGACCTCAGGAACTCCGGGTCAGATCAAAGTCAAATACCAGCCACAAAGTGAAACAAAAAGTGTTTTATTTAAGCTCCACATAAGCTTTTCGTCAGTTCAAATTGAACCAACTTCTTCAGAACCAAAAATGGATACGTCACAGGACAACATCCCCTTTATAATAATAATAATAATATAATAATAATAATAATAATAATATTTTAATATTTTAATACTACCTCATTATATATTTTTTTTACTTCATATTTTCCTTGAGAGTTATTTTACAATGAATTGGAAAGATTTCTAACATTTTGTATTAAGTATGTAGTATTTTACTTGAGGAAATAATATTCTTGAATATTTTATATTTTTACAATATGTATGTTTTTAAATTTACTTTAGGAAGTAACCTTCCCACTGGGACATTCTAGGATTATACTGCTTGCTAGTAGTGTTCAACAACATCGGCGCTTTTGTGTTGCACCTAAGTTAATTATTTGTATAATTCAAATGTTAACCTTATTTAGGTGCAACGAGTGAATTTGAAGGTTCATAGTATATTTACTGTATTTTGGTAAAGTCTCATGTGATTCCATCTACGAGGTTGAGGGGCATTTATAAAGGGGATGTTGTCCTGCGACGTATATGTTTTTTGGTTCTGAAGAAGTTGGTTCAATTTGAACTGACGAAAAGCTTGTGTGGAGCTTAAATAAAACACTTTTTGTTTCACTTTGTGGCTGGTATTTGACTTTGATCTGACCTGGAGTTCCTGAGGTTTTTTGGAGAGTCGTCCATCCTTTTCTTCATGGTGGTGCAATAGGTGACAATATTCTATAAATCCAAGCACCTTTCTGTGGAAACAGATTCTGATGTCTGTGGCATCAAAATGAGTGTGCTACTGCTAAACCACTAGCAGTTTCACTTCCTCATTTGTGTTTTTTTTCTGCTCCCAGTTCGAAACTGTATGTTATTGTTTGGACCTTATTTCACTACTATAGATCAGTATATGTATATATATATATATATATATATATATATATATATATATATATATTCATCTGTAAACAGAACATAGCACCCAGATTTGTTAGTGTTATCGCCTACTGTATTACTGTGCTTTGAAAATTCTAGCATGCCATATTTTAAGCACATATCTTTACAAGTATCTGTACCTCTGATGCTGCTATTGTCCACTCTATAATTGATGTTGTTGTGAAACGGCCTTATTACTTCCTCTGATTGGGCTACTATATTTCTATTACTAGCTACTGTCTGAGCTTTTACTGACATATACCATTGACAGGCTGGCATTCAAAGAAGTAACAAAGCATCAATTTCATTAGAACATTAGCTCCTTTGTCTGCTATCCAACAAATGGTTCACCCTTTTTCCATAAATAACACGTTTTGGTCTATTTGTCCCTTTCCCAGCTGCAAACAGAAGGAACATGGTCTATGGGAATGTTTTGCTGTACTACGAAACAGAAAAAGTCCTATGGGAATGTTTACCTCTGTCTCCATTCTTGGCTTGTTTGTGCACTTACCTCTTTTCAGTATGCTGTTCTGTTACTTTTCTCCTTTGATAAAGTTGCAGTATAAAGGCCTGTGCTTAATGCATGCAAACAAGAAGAGTATGTGCAACTATTGAGATGAGGTTACGGCCTATGTTTCACTTCATGGCTTTGTAGTCCCCAATATATGGTTAAAGCAGACTAAGAATCCAGTTCCTCCATTTTGGGCTGCAAAGTACTCTGGAATGATTAGTGGTGAAAATACTGAGAAGAGTTTGCAGCCTCTGTAAAGGACTCCCTCATCTATTTTCTGATGTCCCATCAGAAATATAATTTTGTAAAGTGAGGACTTACTGGCATAACAACTACATCAGGGCTCATGAGTTAGGATTCCTTAGGAATCTCCCTGCCTATCTCTACTAGTACATGGTAACTGTAGCCCTGCTCCCTACCCCATTCTTTCACCTTACCCTTTCCATAATACTAGTAATATTCAGGCAAATTTGGTCTGAATGTATTGGTAGGGATTTGGTTGGGGCATTACAAAAGGAAACTATTTTCCTTTTGGAAAATTTTGTTTGGTAGTTTGGTTTTCCAAAATGAAAGCATTAATCTTTTTTTTTTAAATGCTCGTGCATTTCAATTATTTGAGTGCTCTGGGGACTTCCCTCCAGAGGGGAGGTCCAAGGGCAAAAATATGTAAATGTTTAGGAGTGTTGTGTGATTTGTTGTGGGTCTCTGCTTTAGAGAACACCATTTTGCAATTGAAATGTTTTGCAGAAATTAACCACATGTCAATTAAATGAGATGTGGTTAATTGTAGTGGATTCAATATGCATCCCCTTTCACATAAATCAAAGTTCATCCCTGTTCATATTCAAGCGTAACTTGGATCTATGGATGGAAAACAGAAAATTTACCCCAGTTTATGCCCCCTTTACTACTAATGGAGCGGGACAGCTCCTAAATGCATTATCCCATGCATGGGTCCCCTCATATTATCTATGGTATAATATTCTCATTAGTGTTAATATATAGTTATTGACCATGGGATAGGTAATGCCAACCTATAACCAAATGGGACAGGGTATTTCAAACACAAAAAGGGAAAAGTGGCTAGGTTTGAAATGGTCCACGAGGGCAGCTAGCCTAGTACTTACCTATGAACCTATGAATCTATGAACCTTTGAAATTCAGCATGTGGTACTGAGTTACAAAAGTTTAAGAGTGGAGAAAGATAACATATGCTACAATTGCAAGCAATAAGTATGGATGAGAAGGTGGTAAGTGTGCATACGAAGAGTGAGGCGCAGAAGCTGAACTGATGGACTGTTATTAACTCATTTATTTGTTCAGAGTTAGTCAGCTGGCACAGATGTTTGCTGTTGTGAGCTGTAGTTCTTGTGATACAGGGTTTGATACACTCTCTTTTATCAGCTGTGTGACCTTCAGAAATTCACTTAACTAGACATTGCTCCTGGGTCACTCCTGAAAAGGGAATGTGTGTCTTGTGAGCCTACCTAGTTAGCAAATGAGTGCTATTAACTTCTCATTTAGCAGCGTGGGTTAGTGTCGATGTTTACTGTAGCAAGACTGCAGAATTTGGTTCCCTTATTGTGCCTTAAAGGCTCACTAACTAACATTACACCCTCCAACACAGAACTTAAGGGACCAATACCTTTAAAACATTTCTGGGAAGCAGGGCGAGGTTTAAAATGGCCATTTAGGGATGTTAGCCTAGTATTCTCCTGTGATCCTACTCTGCAATAATACTGCTCACTCTAACCTAAAGGAAATAACTAGAATCCTATCTGACAAATTTGGTACAAATTTTATACAACCCACATGTTATAACTATTTCACAGATTCCACAGACATAACCTCCACCTTTAATTAATTTGGAACAAGCCCTATCAGCACTCTCAAAAGCTAAAGAGTCTGCATCCATGGGCCCAGATAACATACCAGGTTGTCCGATTCTCAGTAACTCCTACATAATCTAGTAAATCAAAGCTATTCCACTGGTTTGACTTCTTAATCCTGGAAAACAGACATTTTAATACATTACATGAAGGTGGTCCAACCAACAGATGCTGGGAACTATAGACCCATCAGTCTCAGCAGCATCACATGCCAAACTACGGAATATAATATTTCAGTCCTCATTAATCTTGACATTGAAAATCTCTTAACCTTAGACCCTCCATCACTTCAGCTTGCCTCTTTAACCTCATTAATTTCTTTGAAAAAGTCACCAGAGTAGTGAATAGTGGTTATTCTGGAAATTGGCCAAGACCCTTGACACTATTCTCCATGCAGGCATTATTGTCAAACGTGTATATCTATATTTAAATGCAAATCCTTATGTTGTGTGGTGAATAGCTAATTGGTTGTCTGACAAAACCCATGTAGTTAGAGTTGCAGGTGCCCTTCTCAAGCAGAGAAGCACCCTTGCCACATTCAAAGTAAGATTTTTAATCTCCATATTAGAGGTAAGAATAGGCCACTATTTACTAATAATCTGTTTGATACATTGTAAATGTAGTTTATCTTGCTAACTGCGTTGCATGTCCTAGTTTTTATATATGTAAAACTAATTTGAAGTTAAAGCAACAAATCTGTTCCTGCTTATCTGAGATTCCTAGAGAGGTTGAAAACAATGCCCTTTTTAAGCATATTCAGTTGAAGGGTGATACGCATTTTTTTAAGTTCCGTGTAGTTCAGGTAATAAATATAGGAATAAGGGGTGGTGATATTAAACTCCTGATTGAACTTGATGAATGTAAATGGATAGATTATTTTTGTGCTTCTACTAGCCCAGGATTGAATTTTCAGAAAAGTTTAAAACCTGTTCTTAAATTAAAACATGATTGTATAGACTAGTTTTTTTTTAAATTAGTTTATTTTTTGTTTTTTTAAATAGAACCAGGCTGTGTATATCTGTGTATGTTTATTTGTCTTGTTTTATTATGTTGTTGGGCATGGTTTAATTGCTAGGATTTTAGCCTATTGTATTAGTGTTAGGTGTATTTAATTGAATGCTTCTGTCTATTGGCTGTTTTTTATATTTAATGTAACCACTGACTCAGCCTTTTTATGCATTGAGAAAGAACTTTTGCTTGAAAGCTTTGTGTTGTGTCTTATTAAAACAAGCTTTGACGTTGTATTCCTGGTTTGGTTTTTGTTTTGTCGTGAAGTCTGGTTTATAGCCAGTACCAATGTTTCAAGTAGTTTTTGAAATTTGATTTGCTTTATACTTTTGAAGTAGAATGGGGGGTAGTTTAGAATCTTATGAAGAGGAAACACTAGTTGGTAAGAAGGGAGATTGGAGAATGCTAGTTGAGTAGGTGGAGGATGATTACTTATATTTTCTTTAAGATGTGTAATTGGCTTCTCTGCATACCTCTCAACCTCTTTGAGCAAGAAATCTGGACAAAGCAATAAGGAAAAGTGGGACAGAGGCCCAAAAATAGGGGAATTTTTTAAATATTGCTCTTACAAACTTAGCTGATAGAATAACAGGTTTTGCATTCGCATGAATTTTATGAAGGGTACAAAGTCTGAAACTCAAATGTCTTTTGTTATTTTCTAACTTTAATCTTTAATGATTTGCTACTAATTTGCCAGAAAACCACCAATTTATGAAAAACGGACCTAAAATAAGAGGCAGAAATCTGGACATTCTGCAAAATTCTGTAGAGTTGAGATGTATGTTCCTCTGTCATAATGCTACTGACTCAGACTTGGGGAATAATTTTGATGTGCCATGCTTTTTATGACCCTCCAACATTGTTTATTTTAAACCTAGGTAAATTTTCTGTAGACCAGGGGTATACTAATTTTTGCAAAATTAATTTTAAACCTTATGTCATTTTATCACTGCTGATATATTTTGAATTTAGGTTTGTTTGGAGGATCCTTCTTCCATTCAACCAGGTCTTGTCTCTACTTTTTTTAGTTGTTTAAGACTGGGATATTCTAGGGTGTAAGATGTCCTTGAACTCATTCTTTTTGCCAGGTATAATCTGGTCTGTACAGGTCTGAGTATTTTATAGAAAATGGACAGTGCAGAAATGGGATCATTACCTTGACAAAAAGAATCTTAGTGCAGTTGTTCCAACACTTTAAGAAGAAATCTGTGGTTGAGTCAGGGCCTGATCTAGTTATTATTATTTGAGGGTTAGTTTTACAGTGTTTAAAAGACCAGAAAGACAAAATGGGAAAGTAATAACTCCTTTGAGAGGACCTGCAGTTGTTGCTATTTGTCTGGGATACTGGTTATGGTAACATCCAGCAGAGTGATGTTTTTGAGTTGGGGTTGGGTCTGTTACCTTTGGAGATAAGCTGAGCCATATTCTGACAGGAGATAGCACTGGGTAATTGGTTTGTTAGGGTGGTCTTTCCAGATTAGGTTTAGATTACATACTAAGATACGTTTATGATGTCTAGTGCTGTTTAGAATGGCATTTGATGTTGTTTCTAAAAAGGAAATTGGTGATGATGGAGGAATATAGAGATCAGCATGAATTTTAGTATGCTCTCGAAGAGTAACTTTTGCTATTAACCAGTTAGGGCCACAGTATGTGAGGGCCTTGCTACTGAAAATTAATGTTGATAGGTATGTTTTTTATTGACAAGTCAAGGAATGCCACCTCCTTGACTTATGCATGGTCCATTATCTTTAAACAGTATCTGCTTATCGCAGAACTGACTGGTAACGATAGAGGCATCTTTAACCAGGAGACAGACTGCTGTAACATTTGGATTATATATATATATATATATATATATATATATATATATATATATATATATATATATATATATATATATATATTAGACCAGACCTCTAACTATGACCATTAATGTTCATGTACCAACAAACAAATTGTTATGTGGTGAAGGATGAAAAGGATGATAATAGCTGGTCCAGGGTTGTGATGAATATCCTCAGCAAGTAGAATCAGAAACACAGCTGTTATGAATCTGATTTTTGGAATACATTTACTGAGAGAAATGGACCATGAGTGCTTTGTAGTGTTAAGGTTTGCACATAAGCTGTGCTGTTTTGAGAGGTGCCTAGAAATATATATGTCTGATCAATCAGCTGGCCATTTCAGCAGGAAATTTTGAAGAAGATGGGGATAATTAGGCATATCATTACAGCTGTGAAGCAAATACTGTAGGCAGGGTAGGAACAGGTTGAAATAAGAATCATCAGGGCATTTAATATCAAGTTCATGTTGGGAATTGTTAAGATTTATAGATAATGCACTATGGAACTCAGATGCAAACAGTAGCACTACTATGTTAAGGAGTGAGAAATTCAGAAAGCTCAGTACCTAAAGATATGTTATAATAGGGAGTAGAAATTATGCTGCAAAGTGTGAAGAAGAGGAGCTATGAAAGTGAAATGTAGTAATGTATGGGGTGAAAGGAAGATTAAATGGTAGGCTTTAACAGGAAGTGATGTAAATGATGGGAAGAAGACTGCTGACATCACAAGGAGTGATTTATAATGCACTTATAGCATATTGGACAAGAAAAGATGGAGAGGAGCTTGGCCTGTATAACGGTAGTAATGTCAGGGGTGGATAGTATGGGGGTAGGGTAGGGGAGTGGAACAGGTCAGCACAGCAGCTCTACTGGAAGCAATTAGTGAGGAGCAGTGCAATATTTAAGAAATTCCAGAAATAAAAGAAACTGCTGGAGGATAGATGAGAAAATTAGCCTTGAAAGAAAGGTCGAAAGGGTAGCCAAAGTATTACTGCAACAGAGAAGATAGTTGACATCATAACAGCAAGATAAGTGCAAAGAAAACCAAAGCAGTACTGGAAAAGAAGCTAGAAAACAGGAAAGTAATGAGAAAGACAGACAAGAGTGGGTGAATGATGAGAAAGGCAAACAAGAAAGGGATATGAAAGAACAGAGAGAGGGGGGCTGAGCTAAGCTATGGAGCTAAGAGAATAATTAAGTAGTGGCTGTGAAGAGATTATGAGGAGCTAAGAAGTACGCACTCAGTAGGAAAGAGAAGGATGGGAGCTGTAAGAGAAAACAGGAATGAGAATAAACTGTAACAAAGGAGAAGAGGGTTGCTACCAGATATAGAAGGCCTAGGAAATAAAATATTATCTAGCTAGTGTAATGAAAGTATAGGCAAGAGAACTATGTGCAGCAGCCTATAAACTAGTACAATGCAGATACTAGTAAGACTGACCAGCTACAACAATGGGGACAAAGTGATAGGACATGCCCTTACATAAAACTTCCAACAACAGTGTGACTATTCTTGCTAGGGGAATATGCCATTGTTTAAGTGATACTATGTCATTCAGATGCACTGTGTAAACATATCAGAGTTAGCAGAGGTGGGGAAATTTGGCAGATTGCTTGGTATTTACTAAAATAAACAGTGATGTAAAAAGCAGATAGTCATGAAATAGATGATATGCTAAAAATGAATAACATTAAAGTGCTTCAGGATTAGCTGGGAAAAGACAGGGTATTAACCGTACCACACAGCAGCCCTCAGACCAGAACTAACATGCCCTACAGAAGGATACAGTCAGACTGTCAGAATAAAAGTAATGAATAGATGAAAGAGGAATAAAAAATTAGAAGTGATACTTTATGCCTTCTGTAACATTGATAGAACTTAAAGTTTAGAACAACCTTAATCAAAAGCACCAATAAGTAAATAATGCAGGACAGATGTGCAAGAAACAAACAGCTATAAACAAGTACTGCAGAACAATAGTATTTATTTATTCATTGCATTTGTCCCAGGGATATTCCCACGAAGCAAACAGATGCCCAGGGAGTAAAGCTCCAGAATAGTTACAAGTTAGACAGATAACGTGCAGATATTTAAGACAATACATTCAGAAACATATAAACATACAAAGAATTTAGTAAAGTGTAGAAAGCAGCTAAAATTATTTACAAGATAAAAGTTTAGATGCACAATATACAGTATGTTTTCCAAGATATATTAGGAGTTGTGGCAGTTAGAACTGACAAAAAGATTAAGTAGAAGTTGATAATGGGGGGAGGGATACAGTAGAGAGAAAAAGACATGACTAAAAAGTTTGAGTTGTAGGAAGTTACAGGGAAAGTTAGGGGAAAGGTGTAGCTAGAAGTAGAGCATGAACATAGCCATGCAGCAGATAGATATAGCTTTAGCTGAAATTTGAATAACTTAGCATATTCAGTTTGTAGGGCAGCAGCGGTAGTGCAGCAGTTAGCATTGCTGCCTCACAGCAAGAGTTTCTCCGGTTCGATTCTAGGCTGGGGTGCCTTCTGCGCAGAATCTGCATGTCCTCCCTGTGGTCGTGTGGGTTTCCTATGGGTGCTCTGGTTTCCTCATACATCCCAAAGACATGCTGTAGGTGGATTGGACACTCTAAATTGGCCCTAGGGGTGAGTGCGTGCATGTGTGTGTCTTCTGTGGAAGGTTGGGCGCCAGGCTGACAACTCAACACCATAAAACTCCACTGCCAATCATTCTGCAGACGGCTGTTCTGCTGTGGTGACTCCTTACCAGGAAAAGCCAAAAGAAAAAGAAGAAGCATATTCAGTTTGTCTAACAGGTTGAAGTACTGAGTTCCTAATTTTTGCAGTATAGTAAGAGCACAGTATGCCTCCAGTGGAATTCTTGGACTTGCTTACAGTCAGTAACAGCTTCTTGAGAGACTGTAGTGGCCTTGTGGGGTTATGCTGTTGGAGCATGTTAATTAGACTTGGATATTTTTCAGGTAGGTATAGAAGTTTGTGGGTAGTCATTAATTTTGAGTGAATTAGGGAGATGCATTTAAGGTAGAGGTGGGATTACATCAAGGATCGGCTCTGAGCCCTTTCTTATTTGCAATGGTGATGGACAGGTTGACAGACGAGATCAGACAGGAGTCCCCGTGGAGTATGATGTTTGCAGATGACATTGTGATCTGTAGTGAGAGTAGGGAACAGGTGGAGGAAACCCTGGAGAGGTGGAGATATGCTCTAGAGAGGAGGAATGAAGGCCAGCAGGACTAAGATAGAATATATGTGTGTGAATTAGAGGGAGGATAGAGGAATGGTGAGGATGTAGGGAGTAGAGGTGGCAACGGTGGATGAGTTTAAGTACTTGGGATCAACAGTTCAGAGTAATGGTGAGTGTGGAAGAGAGGTGAAGAAGAGAGTACAGACAGGATGGAGAGGGTGGAGTGATTTGTGACAAATGAGTACCAGTAAGAGTGAAAGGGAAGATCTACAAGAGGGTAGTGAGACCAGCTATGTTTTATGGGTTGGCGACAGTGGCATTAACAAAAAGGCAGGAGTCAGAGCTTGACGTGGCAGAGCTGAAGATGTTAAGATTTGCACTGGGTGTGATGAGGATGGACAGGATTAGGAATAAGTATATTAGAGGGTCAGCCCAGGTTGGAAGGTTTGGAGACAAAGCCAAAGAGGCAAGATTACATTGGTTTGGACATGTGCTGAGGAGGGATGCAGAGTATATTGGGAAAAAAGATGCTAAGAATGAAGCTGCCAGGTAACAAGAAAAGAGGGAGGCCTAAGATAAGGTTTATGGATGTGGGGAGAGAGGACATGCAGGTGGTTGGTGTGACAGAGCAAGATGCAGAGGACAGGAAGAAATGGAAACAGTTGATCTGCTGTGGCGACACCTAACGGGAGCAGCCAAAATAAGAAGAAGATGTTAATTAGGCTTGGACATTTTCAAGTAGGTATAGGAGTTTGTGGGTAGTCATTAATTGTGAGTGAATTAGGGAGTGTCGTAGGTCATCACAGTGTGGGGTTATACTGCTGTAGCATATTAATTAGGCTTGGACATTTTCAGGTAGGTATAGGAGTTTTTGGGTAGTCATTAACTGTGAGTGAATTAGGGTGTGTCGTAGGTCGTCACAGTGTGAGGTTATACTGCTGTAGCATGTTAATTAGGCTTGGACATTTTCAGGTAAGTATAGGAGTTTGTGGGTAGTCATTAGCTGTGAGTAAATTAGGGAGTGTCGTAGGTCATCACAGTGTGGGGTTATACTGCTGGAGCAAGTTAATTAGACTTGGACATTTTCAGGTAGGTATAGGAGTTTGTGGGTAGTCATTAACTGTGAGTGAAATAGGGAGTGTCGTAGGTTGTCACAGTATGGGGTTATACTGCTGTAGCATGTTAATTAGACTTGGACATTTTCAGGTAGATATAGAAGTTTGTGGGTAGTGATTAACTGTGAGTGAATTAGGGAGTGTCGTAGGTAATCACAGTGTGGGGTTATACTGCTGTAGCATGTTAATTAGACTTGGATATTTTCAGGTAGATATAGAAGTTTGTGGGTAGTCATTAACTGTGAGTGAATTAGGGAGTGTCGTAGGTCGTGACGGTGAACTTGTTTTAGAGGTATACAGGGCTGAATTCGGTAGTTGTGGTTTGAGGTGAATTTGGCTATTTTGTTGTAACACTGGTCTAGTTTGGGAGTTAGGTGGACTGCAGGTTGATGAGTAAGAGGGTGGCATAAAGAAGGGTAGGCAGAAAGAAAAAAGATGCTTTGGTTGTTCTGGCTTTGTCTGCTAAGTATGGTTTGATCTTGTAGAGAGTCCCTAGTTTTTCCTGAGTTCACTTTATTACCTGTTTTATGACTGGTCAAATTTCAGGCTGTCATCAATAATGACTCCGAATAGTTTGGTATTGGTTACTAGTTCTACTGTGGTATTATTGGAGGAGGTGGTGGTAAATTGCTGTTTGTACGAATGAGCCTGACAGCCATGCCTCAACAGAGGCAAGGGATTCCGGAGTTAGATGTTGCAGTTTTTTAGACTGTTTGCAGAACAGATTAGCATAAAGTCATCTGCATAGTGTATGATGGATGCATGTTTAGTTGCAGGGTGAAGATCATTACTGAAAATATCGAACCACAGAGGACCTAATATTGACTGTTGGGGGACTTCAGTTGCTACAGGGAGAAAGGTGGAGATGTAATTTTCTCATTTGACTGCTTGCATCCTGCTTGAGAAATAGCTATGAGACCAGGATACTGATGAGGAGGCTAGGGCTAATGAAGATAGTTTAAGTAATAGTTTGAAAGTGTTAGGAAGTCTTAGAGCTAACTGTGCTTTCTGATTCAGGAATAAAATAATGCAGACTAAACTCAGATACTTCTATCTAACAGCTAAAAACATAAGTATTAAGATTGTGTACAAGAGATTACTAGCAGCTAACATACTGCATTTTGGGCAGTAGGCAGTTAACATGACTATGCATTGATAAAATCCAAATAATAGGTATGCAAAAACAAATTACCTAAATAGGCAGTCACCCTTTGAGAAATATGCCAAAGGGCGTTGAGTGAGCAGACACAAGAGGAGAACTTGTGAAGGAGAGAGACAAAGTAAGAGAGAGAGAGAGAGGGAGAAAGTGAAGTGAGAGACAGAAAAATCTATGAGATTGTGAAGGAGTCAGAAGTCCAAGCCTCTTTCAAACATCAACATAAACTGGTACAAGTTCAACACAGCACCTCCAATGCAATCAATCAGTAAGGAATTCCAGAAAGGAAACTGTTCTGAGGACAGATAAGAAAATTACTGGTAAAAGAAAAAGTGCAGCCAAATGGTTACTGGAACAGAGTAGTTAGTCGACAGGACAACAACGACAAAACACAAAGGCAACCAAACCAGTAGTGCAAAAGTATAACTAGAGGACAGGAAAGTAATGAGAAAGACAGACAATAAAAGAATAGAGAGAAGGACAGAGATAAGCTATGCAGCTAAGAGAATACTTAAGTAGCAACTGTGAAGAGATTATGAGGAGGCAAGAAGTATGCACTCAGTGGGAAAGAGCAGGATGCAAGAAAAAAAGTGGAAAAGTCAATAAACCTTAGTAAAGGAGAAGAGGGTAGTCACCAGATAATGTACGACCTAGGAAGTAACTATTATCTATCTAATTTACTAAAAGTTTTAAAGAGAGACTTGAGTGGCTGAAGTCCATAAACTAGAGCAATGCAGACAGTAGTAAGATGGACCAACTAAAACAGTGGGAGCAAAGTGACATGCCCTTACATAGAAGGTAACTGCCTACCGGACTTCTTCTCAGGAGTGGTGCTGCTGGTTGAGGGAGCCATTATTTCAGTGATTTTAGGCCATTTCAATCTGTTTCATAAACAGACCATGGTTAGTAGGGGTGAGAGGCTTAGGCCTAGCAATGCTGACCATACAACTCAACTGCAGAACTTATGTCTCAACAGTGGAATAACGTAGTTTGCTGGGATAAGAGTAAATTGTTTCAGTCCATAAATAGACCATGGTTAACAGGGGTAGCTGGGGTCTCAGTCCTAATAGGGCTGACCCTAAATAGGCAGTTTCCCTTTGGGAAATTGACAGGAGGGGGTGATGAGTGAGCCACACTACGAAAGACAAGAGTCTTGGACATTTCTCAATATGTTCCATTTATCTTTTTTAATCAAAGGTAAACAAAACATAATGAGAAATATCCAAATTTAGCACTGCATTCATTCTGAGCTCACATTCATCTGTGGATTATGTAACAGTGCTTGCAGAGAACAATGTAGTAACAGAATCCTTAGTGAAACATTGAATTAATTCAGAGTTCTTTCAGTGTCTGTCAGACATAAAACAGAGTGAATATTAATTTGACGCTTCTCATTCAACTCTGAATTAGTTAATAGGAATTATACATAATAGAACAGTAGAAAATACAAAACTATAGTATAAACAGTATCAACATAAAGTAAAGCAACAGGCAAAATGTTACAGCAACACGTTGGCATTAAAGGGTTCACAGTTCTAACAGCAGGAGGGAGTCAAACCTATGACTACAGTTTGAAACTCATTAACAGTTTATATTCTATATCCTCTGTGCTAAACTGCCAAATTGGGATTAAAGGAAATATCTTTACTTTCAAATTTTTTCATGAAAGATACCACACCACACTACTTATGAGACAGTTGGTTAGAGCCCCCTCTTAACCACTCTGTATACATACTGCATACAACTACAAAGGTAACCATTTACTCTCAATTTTTGTGAGAGGTGACATGCCAACCTGAAATTCTATACCTGAGGCACTGGATGACCACACAAAATTGTTCCTTCATTTAAGGACATTGCCTTACTTCTGACCTTTTTAATAACGAATAAGTGGGAATGGGCCAAACTGTTATTAGCCACAGGTTAATGGAACCCACAAGTGTATAACAATCCAGTCCTACATTGGTATTATTTCTATTCTTCTGCCATTTCACAGTTTATAATGCACAACACACTTTGAAATGGGACACCGTTTCTTCATTTTATGTTTTATATGCTAGTATAATAAAACTTGTGGTACTGCTAAATGTTTTTAATTCCCTGACAATGAGATTTTCACATCTGTACTTGGTTAAGGAGGTGATGTATCTTTTCTTTTCTTTAATCTTTTAGTTAATCTAGTGGATTTCTGCAATCAGACAATCATAGGTGACGGCATGATTGTGAACTCTCACAGGGAATCAAGGAAGTACTATTTTGTTACCATTGGAACAGATTGCAGGCTAACGATGCAGGCCATATCACCAACAGACAACATTGAATTCCAGTTCAGATTCTTCTTGGTCTACAGCCTAATGCATGTCTCATCAATCAGAGAACTGACCACAGTGTCAACATTACATGAACTACATAATACAACTGGAGACCCAACTGACATAGCCACTTCTAATCCTGGGCAAAGTGGAGCAAGAGAGCCATCGCCAACGGGCAAATGGGAGTTAACAGACCCCTGCAATGCTGGCTCTTACCTACAGTTTTACGATGGGAAGGATCTGAGTGCCACACCCATCGGGCAACCTCTTTGCGGGAAAACTATCCCTCAGCCTGTTTCATCTACAGGGAACTATCTAACACTCCGACTCGTGACTAGAGGACAACAGCCTAGAGTGGACTTTGTTGGTGATTTTACCTCTTTCACTTCAGGTAAACATGTTTAAAACTGTGATTTATACAGAACTGCATATCAAGGACACATTTCTGAAAACCTCATTAGCCAAGCTGCTTCTTTGCATCACATCTAAAATTACTGTCAGTTTACAGTTAGATGACATTTGTCATGTTTTTGTCTCAGAGGTACTGACAGCCATTTGCTTTTTGAGTTCAGAGTACTGTCCACTTTATACTGTTCATGATTCTGATGTTTTTCCTCAAAGATGTAAAAGTATACTTATTCTATGAGCTTATATTATGCTACACACGTGAGATAAATGAGGTACATATTGTATATGTGTGTGTGTGTGTGTGTGTGTGTGTGTGTGTGTATGAGAGGGGGGTACAGCTTGAGTATTGCTTTCCTGCTGGGTGCAAGTCATTTAGAAGACTAGAGCTACCATGGGTATTCCCTTGCAGATTCTGATAGCATTTCCAGTTATTCAAAGCATTAAAAATCACTTTTCTAGCCAGTGCCTTGGCATAGAGGAATAATGCCCTGAATATGGCCCAGATAACCTGAGCTCAGCTAAGTGGCTTGGATGTCTGAGGTACTGGAGAGAAATGATCGGCTTACCCTTCCCGGGTGGGGTGTGTGTGCATATTTGGGGCACACCACCATGGATTAAGTTCCATGGCTGAGACCAGGGAAATAACTGAGAGGTACTACCTGTGGGTCGGCAAAGTCTCCTGCTGTTGTCTGCCCCTTTCAATAGTAAGATGTGGATTATTGTTGACACAAATTGCACATCGTATTCTCAAGGTCTTGGTGGCATGTGCACAGAAGGGGAAAAACAGGTGAAGACCCTTACTGTCAGCATGACCCAAGGTCCCTGGTCTTCTCACTAACCCTGGGTATCAGTCAAGTACCATCCAGGGGAGGCTGTTGTGGGTCTGGCAGATTAGGTGAAGACCTAGAAACAGCTGTTGGTCATCTCCAGAGAGCCAAAAAAGGAGTAAAAAATAACTTTTCTGTTTCATGTGCAGAAGAAACCCTCCATTAACATCCATGTGAGGGAGGGGTGGCTTCTCTTGTATATCACTGCTATTTATTCTTGCCTTCAAGTCTTCATCACTGAATGGTAAGATTAAGTGCCCTGCCTGTTCAAGCAATTAATGTTTCAGTGTCAGGATTCATGTTCATTTTCACATCCAGCTGTAGATATTCCCAACAATTTATTCTTACGTATTTATAGAATTACTGGATTGAGTTTAAATGTGAAAATACACAATTTGTAAGAACAGCAATAATGTCCAGGAGAGTGCCTTAACTGATGGGAGATAGGCTGCCACACAGTGCAATTTAAGGAATCCCCTAAATGTAGCCTATTCCTTCAATACCCATTGCGGTATAAACAGGACCTTCAGTGAATGCACTTATTTTATGTTACTTGTCATGTTATCGATTTAGTTTGCTGTGTTTGGAAACGTTACTTAGAAAGCTTGTTCTTGATGTCACATTGAATTTTGCCAGGACTTCATCAATGCACAACTCCCTTTTGAGTTGTGTTGATAATTACCGCCTGACCAGCCTTGAATCCAATTTACTGAGTAATGGCACTATTTACTCATGATGTCAAATCCTGAGTTGGTAGTTTTTATTGGGAATGCGTGTCTGGCTTCAATTCCAGTTAAAGAGTGATTATCACTATAACACATTAGACATGAAAAAGACATTTCTTTCCTTGTTGAAAGCAATCATCTGTATAGCAGTACTGGTATGTGTATGCCTTTTACTAGGCTGAAATGATTCAGTGGAAACCACTGCCCAACATACTGCATATCTTAATGTACAGGAGGAGTAATATACATAGACAGTACTTTGGTGGAATTTGTTTTGAGCCACCAAGGGAGTTGCACTGTCCAAGTCTCTGGTTTGTTAAGAGTTGTTTCTTTCATTAATAAACATATTGTGACCATTTGGATAGCAAGAAGTACAGATACTGGGTTGTTTTGTTCCTCTTATTGTATTTATTTTATTTTAGTTTATTTATTACTGGAGTCATAATGATAGCAATCGCAGTAGTGTTTCTTTGCTTCGATAAAGTGGTCTTTTTTATAGTTGTAATTGATGTTTATACTGCCAGAAAGACTCCATTTATTCAAACAGCCTAACTGCAGAGTTGTTTTAGAAGTGATGCAACTATTATTTCTCATGTATTTAACAAGCAAGAGACAAATAAAGTCTTTATTTGTCCCTTGCTTGTTAAATACATGAGAAATAATATTTGCATCAATAAAGTTCTTATATAATGGAGTTCTGTATGAAAAGTTACTGAAAAAATGAAAACAAAGGACATAGTGAAAATAAATGAGTGGAATTCTGAAAATAAGATTTCTATGGCATTAGTGTTTTGCACATTTTATTTAGACATCAGCTCTAGCATTTGGGCTGCAAGAAGTTAAGTGCTCTATTCTGGTATTATTGCTTAAATCTTCAGGCTGTATGTGCTCAACAGTTTGTCAGATTGCTACATTGTTACATTTGTCAAATTTGCAACTAATTCAGCTCATGGAACCCAGCACTGCCAAGTTCTAACAAAGATCAACTGACTCAGACTAAGCAAAGTCCTAAAATACTCACAATA